>NC_133788.1:15364685-15561932 GCF_003597395.2 Chelonoidis abingdonii
GCACAGAGTCCCTCTCGATCCCAGCAGCAGTGGCCGCTCAACCACTTAAAAAAAATTGGGGGGCGCTGCTTTTTGGCGCCCCCAAATCTTGGCGCCCTAGGCAACCGCCTAGTCCGCCTAAATGGTTGCACCGGCCCTGCCTGGCATGTATTTGGAGCCTGAGGCCTGGTCTACACTGTTCATCAGCGGTGTGAAAAATCCACACCCCTGAACCATGTCATTAAGCTGACCTCAATCCCCGTGTAGGCAGGACAAGTTCAGGAAGGTGGAGTACCTATGCCAATGGGAGAACCCCTCCGCTCACCATAGGTAGCATTTATACTGAAGCAATGAAGCAGCTGTGCCGCTGGTAGCATTTTAAGTGCAGACGTGAGGGTCTCTGCCTCTGTCTACGCTTAAAATGCTACAGTGGCAGTTCAGCGTAGAACTTCACGACAGTGATGTGAGGGGTTCTCGCGTTGCTAATGTTCATACACCTCCCTGGGAGGTGGTAGCTCGGGCGGTGGAAAAATTCTTCCATCGGCCTGATGCTGGCTACGTTGGTAAGGTGGAGTTAACTACCCCTGAGTGATGTAGCTAGGTCAATCTAACTTTTGAGTGCAGACCAGCTCTTGGATGGCCCTGTTACACCCGAGCCATCTAGTTCCCTTATTGTCTGTATTTTCGCCAAGGAGGTAATTTTATTGTGGTAGCACCTAGAAGCCTCAGTCATGGACCGGGACCCCCTTATGCTAGGCGCTGGACAGATGCAGAACAAAGGGACAGTCTCTGCCCCAAAGAGCTTACTAAGACAAGACTCCACAGGACACAAAAGACAGAGGGAGCACATGGAAACATCACTGATCAGCACGCTAAGCAGGCATCTGAGCACACTAACTGCACATCTGTTGCCAGCATGTTTAGTCCTCAGCATCATGTGGACTGTCCTAGTATGGCCTCCAGCCCCTACCTCAATTTCCCCCTCCAAGGGACATCTTCAATAACTCTCAAACCCTATTGTCCATTTACAGCCCTTCTGAGGCCTTGGTTTATCAAATTAACAAATATTCAAAATAAAAGCTTTCAAGTCCCTCCATTCACCCTCTTATATAGTCATGCCCAGGCCTTTCCTGCCTGCTGTCTTACTTTCAAGTCCCAGGTTTCTCTGCTGAAGCCTCTTCTATGCTTTTCTCTGGTCTCCCTGAGCATCCCCCCTCTCTGCAGCTTCCTGCTGCTCTGCACAGGGGAATCAACTGATCCCTGCTCAGGTGTGCCTCCTCAGTAACCAGGGCCAGCTACCCCCAGCCTCTAGCCCTTCTGGGGCGAGCCAGCCTGCTCCATGGACATTAGAAAACCTAACCCTTCATGCCAAAGCAAAAGGCTGCACCTTCACCTTTCCCAGAGCCATCCCATTGCCAGCAGTAGCAAAGGTATTAAGGTGAACAGTTGTGGGGCGGTTCCTCTCTTCATCCACGCTACGCAATAACAATCTCTTGTGGTTAGTCATTTTCTCCTCCTGTTGAACTATTTTTTCAGATGGCCATTTCATTGTTTTTTCTCTTATCTATGGAAATCCCATGCTGTAACACGTTCTGTTTTGAAGCACTTACTTTCATATTTTTCCCTCTTTATTTCCTGTTGTGGAAGCAAACTGATTTTTTGAAGCCTCTATTTTTAAATTGTTGCTCCTATACTCTTCTGCTGTCCTGCATAGCCTGTTCTAAGAGCAATTTTCCACTTTCCCCAAAGGCTCTGCTGCCAATAAAAACTGACCTTGATGTCCATTGCGCATCCTTGCCTTCAGCCATGGACACAGCTCCCCGCAAAGTCAGTTCTGGGGCACTACAGCCGTTGATGGGGACTGTTCCTCAAGGACAGACACTGTAGAGAGATCAGAGGAAGGGAACTTCAGAACCTTCTGCCCCAGGTCAGTGTTTTGAAGTCACTTTAAGCTGGCAACCAGATGAAGGCTTCCTTGATAGCCAGCTGTGAAATGAGTTAATCTCAGATCCATTCCTAGTGGGCAGATGCATCACTCTACAATCACAGCTGGTACCATTCTCAGAGAGGGGGACCAGGCTTCCTCTCATGCCAGTTCTACTGCTGTCATTCCACTGGCTTCCCGAGTTACCCTGGATACTCATCTCTGGAGACTCAGGCCCCAGCTGAACAGGGAGATTCAAATACCCTCCCCCCTGCCTGGTGGTGGCTGCCTGACAGAGGAAGCTTGTATTACTGCTCTGTGTTCAGGGGTGCAAGTCCGACATCTGCTCACCCACCCTAAATCCAAAGTGGCTACTCTAGGAATCTTTCCCTGTCCTGATGCTTCTGTTCATGCTCTGTCCCATTTCTTCAAATTATCAGTAGAGCTATAGGGACAGTGGAAACGGACAGATCTTGCAGCCAAGGACAATGGTGAAGTAGGCTTAAATCAGCAAGAGAAAACAAAAAAGAGGGAGCGGCGTGATGGGAGGACAAAGGGTTCCAGTGGCCAGAGAGGCTAAGCTGTTTGATGATGTTACCGTAATGGGGGCCATACAATTACCAAAGACAGACAGACACACACATTACTGCAAAAATAAATAAGGGGAAGGCTACCAAAGGCACAGAGCATACAACCTAGTTCTTACTGGCTTTCAATGGGAGTTGGGTGCCTAGCCACCTTCTGTGCCTTTGAAAATCTGTTCACGCTTCTCCTTATGCCTGGCATGCCCTTCCTGATCCCGGGCTCCAGGCGTTCATGTTCCTTCTCAAAACCCGCATCCTCAAGGGGCTCTAAAAGATAAATGATGGGCCTCCTGGCATAAGCCAATGTGGCTTCCTCCTCTGAGGGTCTGGCCCTGGGTCCATTTGTGAATATTGCAGTTAACAATTAAACAAATTGTAACACTTATGCCACCAGTCTCCTACGCGACTCCATCTCAGATCTTCCTTCCCCAGGCTGTCTTCTCCTTTTGTTCTTGTCTTACCAGGTCCTCATGGTAGCAATTTCATCTTCATCTGTTTTGCCAAGAACTGTCCCCGTGCCGGCTGCCACATAAGAAATAAATAATCATCCTAATAATCCCATAATATCCTTGCATTTTAAGGCTGCTGGGTTTATAAGCCTTGCAGCAGTACCGCCTTGTGCTGGTCATATATGACGTCTCACAAGCACAGCTAGACTGGCTTAGCACAGTACTGGAACTGGGAGACCACCAAGCAACACCAGGGTTGAGAGGATGTGGTGCTGATGATTCAGTAGGTGGTGGTGATATGGGTGTCCTATGCTGCTATAGGTCATCAGCCAGATTCTGATCCCAACTGACTTCACTCTGGATATACATCAGATCAGAATCCTGCCTGTCATCCTTCAGATCAGAGTGAAAAAAAGAGCATTCATAGTTGTTGAAGATCTTATGGCATTTTTTTTATTTTTTTGGTAGGAGCAGGGATCTTTACCCCATTGTTCTCACCAAATTCCAACCATCTCGTCACTGAGAAATTTTTCAAGCTGTGGCATAACACCCAAGTCTAGGGTGACCAGGCAGCAAGTGTGAAAAATCGGGGCGGGAGTGGGGGGTTATAGGCACCTATATAAGATAAAGCCCCAAATATTGGGACTGTCGCTATAAAATCGGGACATCTGGTCACCCTACCCAAGTCCCAGTGTGCTCCACAAGAGTAGCAAAAATTCTATTCCTGGAACTGCTGCTATGAAGTTATTCTGATGGCAGAAATAGTCCGGGTGCCTGCAACACTAAATAAGTTATGAATCTACCTATGTGGCCTCCATCAACACAGTATCTCTTTCCCTCAAGAGTGAATTGTTCCCAGCTCTTGCAGTTTTATTATCAGTCTTGTGATAATTGGTGTTTTACTTTAAAACCCGGCTCCTGGAGTCAGGTGATTGTGAGAGAATCCCAGCTTTCATTTGAAAAACAAAAGTACATTTCCAGCTTTCATGATTGCAGGGGGGGAAAGCTTGAATATGTGACCAGAAAAGGCTGAAAAACAGACAGCAAATAAAAAGAAACCCGTTTTTTTATTTTAACTATCTCATTATTTTTAAGACAAACTTATGCTATGTTAAGTATCAGAGAGTAGCTGTGTGAGTCTGGATCTGTAAAAAGCAACAAAGAGTCCTGTGGCACCTTATAGACTAGCAGATGTACTGGAGCATGAGCTTTCGTGGGTGAATACCCACGTCGTCAGACGCATGTTGGGGCTTGACTCATGATTTTTGAACATGTGGAATTGGCATCACTGTGTAAGGTAGCAGAGCATTATTTCCAGTTGAAACTGAGGCACTGAGAAATTAAATGACTTGTCCAACATGGATGCAGAGCTGGGAACTTAATGCAACTTTCTGTCCGGGATGCCACCTGTCGTGCTGGGGTCTCACTGAGCCTGCCCGTTTCACCAGCCTGGGCTTCCTTACCCTGTCTGTGCTGGGCCAGGCCCTCAAGCCTTCTTTAGCACGCATGCACACACACACACGCACACATGTAAGACCACACCCAGCTGCAGACAGACTGAAGTCAACTCTGAGATTCACCCACCACTCAGGTGCACACCCCCTTTGGGGAGTAAACCCAAAATAATATTGTCTTGTGCTGTATAGAAAAGTCTGCACAGCACAAGTTCATAAATATCACCCTCTCCCTCAATGTGGAGAAAGAAATGCACAGCTTCTTCCCACCCTCCCCCCCATCCCAGATCTGAACTGCACAAACTGGGTGATGTTATAAACAAAAAATAAGTTTATTAACTGCAAAAGATAAATTTTAAGTGATAAGGGATAGCAAATAGAACAAAGCACATTACTAAGCAAATAAAACAAAACACGCATACTAAGCTTAAGATCTTAAAGAAACTGGTTACAAGTAGTAATTTGTCACCCTAAATGTTGATTTTGAGTAGGCTGCAGGAATTCTTGAAGGTTAGCTATCCCGCTTGCAGCTTAATTCTTCAGGTATCTTATCCACAGACCAGATCCCTTTTCCAGCCTATGTCAGAACTCCTCCCCTTTATCCTTATTCCTTGGGGGTTCCTTAGGCAGTTATCCTGGGTGGGGATTTTGTGAAGAGCGACACAAGATCAACTTACTTTCCAGCCTTAAATAGAATTTACATAAGGCCCTGGACTTGACCGCCCCCTCCTTTTAGTTGAAAATAACTAGAAGTTCAAGTTGGTGTTTAATGTCAGGTGACATTATCACCTGACCTTGTAGTGTCAAAGCAGCATCCCAGGAAACTTCTCAGGAAGGAATGAGATTATCATTTTCAAAGTTCTATTGTTCTCCGTAATGGCTTATCCAAGCTTTTTGCCTACTGTCTGGTGGGCATTAACCAGGTGAAAACACAGTTGTAACTGTTACATAGTTAATAGTCCTAATTCCATATACAGAAATGATGCATGCACACAAATTGGATAATCACATTCAGTAAGTTATAACCTTTCCAATGATATCTTACAAGACCTATCTTGCTTAAAATATATCATAGTTATGCCATATTCATATCAAACATATTTCCATAAAGAATATGAAGAGTAACATCACACTGTCCTCTCACTCTTGTGTCCTCAATATAAGATCGACAGTATGATCTCGGGCAAATGATCAGTGCAGCGCAGGGAAAGATGTTATCTGAAAGGTTCAAAGCAGGGATAGTGAACAACGCAGAGTAATAAGATGAGCAGAAATTGCAACAATTCTCGCTCTCCCACCCCACTTCCAATTCTTTAACAAAATGTTCTCTGTTTGTGAAAATGGAACAAAATTGTTACAAAGTTCGAAGGTCGTAAATTGCTCCTTGTGATGATTTCTGACATCTGGTGGTGTGGGTGAGTGGGTGAGAGAGAGAGAGAGAGAAAGTGAACACATGCATTCGTCCCCAAAACTTGCTTTTAAAAAGTAATTTCTAAATGCCTGCTTGAAAGACAGAGTTTCCCCTCTTAGGCCAGAGGCTAGATTGTTCATTCCCAGAAGTGATTCAAACAAGCAGTTTTGATCGGGGCCCTTCTGTCACATTCCAGCAATAGGAATCTTCCACTGAAGCCATGCTAAACAACAGTGGGATTGTTTGCAGGCCCAGGAAAATATCATTGGCAGATGTCAAATTCTCCACAACTTTAAGGGAAGACAATCTGGAGAAATTCCAATGGCCAGAGACTCTCGGGTCATTCTCAGGCCAACATAGTACTCCCATGACTCACCAGCTGGACAAAGAGCATCAGTCAGAGCCAGAGAGCTGGGTATAATGCATATTTTCTCCTGCCTCCCCTAAAGTCCCATGAATAGCAGACCACATGGAGCTTAATTCAACCCTAGTCTGGGGGAAGGGAGCTCAGAGGGGGCCTATGGAGATGGGAGGGGGTATATCTGGAAAAGAGCTGGAGTCTTACAATAATGATACACCCGCAGGTGTCTGGGTTGTGATCCCTCCACAGGTGGCAAAATCCCACATAGATTGATGTCAGTTGCTAAAGCAAACAGATCATATCTGCAGTTGTACTCTGCAAGAGTCCCACCTCCAGCCACAGTGGCTGACTCAAGAGACCAACGTAAACAAGCCCTGGAGGTTTTATCACCTCATCTGTCCTATGAGAATTGCCAATATTTGCTCACCCTGGGGTTATATTTTTGGCAGTCTTCCCAGCAACTCCCCTAGCTGTAGACCAAGTGGCGCATTTGACTTTTTTTTCCCCTGTGTCATCGTGTGATTTGCTGTGTTGGGAGAACTATCTGGGTGTGTAGGATAGAGTGGCTGCCTCGGTTTCCACAGAAGAGGATCCTTCTATTTTAATCATGTGAGCATGATGGCATATTGCCACCACTAGAGAGCACTGCTGACACAGGCAGGCTTCTGCCTTGCTAGAGGAAAGATTTACGGGCCCAGGATATTAGAGAGAGAAATGACGTGAGATAATGTCTTTTATTGGACCAACTTTTGCTGGTGAAAGAGACAAGTTTCCAACTACACGGAGCTCATCTTCAGGTCCAGAGGGACGCTAGTCTTACAAACAGTTCAGAACAGATCTTCAACCAACCAACTTCTTTTAATTTTTTTGCCAGAATATGCACGGGGGAGAAAATGCAAAAAACATTCCCAGCCTCTCGGTGAAGTTAAATGAAGCATGGCAGAGGCAAGCAGTAAACGCAGAAACACGCCCCTCCCCACCCCCAAATCCTGAGAGCTTAACAAGAATACATTTTGAGTCCTTTAAATTTGCTTTCTGGAATTGGAGCCTTTAGGGATCATGTTTTCAAGCTTTTCTTATCAACCATGAAGGCCAGACATTTTGGGGGAGGCGGGGGGCGGGGTAAGGAAAGCTACGATTCTCCCCAGATCACTTGATTCCATGATCTAGAGTTTAAAAAACACCAAATATGGCAAGATGTGATGAAAAAGTGGGGAAGATTAAATCTAACTCAACTGGATATCTGCAACAGACTGGGTAACAGATCCTGGGTTGTGCTCTCTGGGGAACTCTTTGCCTGGCACGGAACCTATAACTTTTAGGCAGCCAGGAGCAGGTCCCTGAGTGCCCCATGGCATGCTGGCCATCGGCCAAGGCAAATGAACCCTGTGTGACCAAATGGCCAAAGTATTCCACCTGGGCATTATGGTCCCTACCACTGCCATATTGTGCACCAACCCTTGTGCCCAGGCCAGTTTTGCATGAAGCCTCGAGCCTTCACCCCTGCCTTGTTTGCACAGCAGTACACCAGTGATTTTGAATAACACAGACACACAGAGATACCAACACCCCGCCCTCACAAGCATTCACATGCATTGGCAATGTCAACAGGCCAAAGGTCCCTTCCTTTGTTGTGTATGTGACATGACAGCCAACCAGTTGCAAATCGCTCTGTGTAAACTCCAGAGCTTATCTCTCTCACCAAGAGAAGCTGGTCCAATAAAAGATATTACCTCACCCACCTTGGCTTTCCAATGAGAGTTTTACTCATGGGGATGGCATCCCTACCTATTTCCCATTAGCCCCCTTGCTTCATTTTGCACGCTGTGTAGCTGGATTTTCAGGCATACAATTTTCTTGGCAGGTCCCCACAAGAATATTCCCTAGACAGTAGATCAGATTAACTGTCTGCAGTACCGGTGACATTAAGGAGGACAGTACAGGACGTAAGTCAGCAGGAAATTTGGCCCAGGATTCACAATTGAAAAAACACTAGTGCAATAATTTAGTAGATTCTTCTGTGCCTGGAGGAACACGCTGTCTTTCCTCAGTCCTATCCCCATCACTTGCGCTTTTTGTACCCACCATCTAGTCTTCATTTTTGTTCAGCCTGAGGGTCGATACTTTGCATCCTATAGCGCCTTTCATCAAAGGATCTCAAAGCACTTCACAGACATTAGCTAATTAAATCCATGTGAGAGGCAGTGGGGAAGGTGAACAGCCTTTTCATTCTGCTCACCCCTGACATGCATCTGCCTCCTCCTGAGCGGAGCACAGCTCCTGTTTAGCAGGGTAGTCCTGAGGCAACTGGGAGCTCTGGGCGGCTCTGCCCACACACACACACAAAGGAGATCCAGTGTTGAAGAGGGAAATTAAACCCTGGCTTTCTGGAAGGACAAGATAGGGGCAACACACCACAGCAGCACAAGCAGTTGAGTGGCTTTACCGTTAATGGAGAGAGTGAGATTCCCCTTGCATTGCTCAATAGTTATACATTATTATTGGTTGCACACAGGAACATCAAGAGGCCTTAACTGAGATCAGGGCTTCATTTTGCTAGACACTGTACAAACCACCTCTTTCCCAAAGAGCTTAACAGTATGTATGGATGAAGGGTGAGAGTGGAAACAGAAGTAAAGTAACTTGCCCAAGGTCACAGCAAAGCAGTAGCAGAGCGAGGAACAGAACCCAGCTTTCCCTGGCTCCCAGCCCAGTGTCCAATCTACCTGCTTAGATTGCCTCTTTCTAACACTTCTGCGATGTTGAAAGTCTGTCAGCTAATGTTTGCTATGGGATGTGAATGGGGGCAGATTGCTTTGAATTTATGACTGGGCAATTGTGTGTCTCACAGGGTAATGAAGCCTCATATTTTGCTTGTATATAAACATCCCCCCCACACGCAGATATTTTAGTCTTGTGACACGCCACATGAAGATCAAAGTTCTCACCAGACTAAACACTCTCCTGCTACTCTTATCTTTAGTGGACTTGGATTTGTTATTTTTTCACTTCACACAACCGTGATGAAGCAACATTTCCTTTGGGTTCATTTCTTCTGCCATGCCCTCCAAAGAGCTAGTGACATGCATCCTTTTAGTGGTACCCTCAAAACATGCACTGCAGGCTTGTCTACATGGCGAAGTTACATCAGTATAAGGCAAGGTGTGAATTTGTACCAATGTAGTTTTACCAGTATAACTCCTCCGACCTACATGCGGACACTGCTATTTTCGTATGAGAGTGCCTTGCTTGAGTTTAGCTTTGGAAGCAGTTAAACTAAACTGAAAAAAAAGCCATTCATTCAGGAATAAGAGTGTCCAGATGGGAGTTATACCAGTATAATGGCAGTGGTTTAACTATATAAGTAGGAGAATCGCCCATGCAGACAAGACCCTGGCCCAGCGAAGCACATATCTTCAACAGGACACCTCACAGGTTCAAATTAATCTGGACCAAGGCTTTACAGTCTGATCCAAAGCCTATTAAAGTCAATGAAAGTCTTTCTATTGGGGCTGGATCAGGGCCTGATTGCTGCAATCATTGTCCTCTTAGGCCAGGGGTATGAAGAGGTGTGATCCCTGACAAACACAGCTGTGCTGAGAAAAGCCCCTAGTGTACACACAGCGCTACTAGCAAAACTCTGGGGTCTCGAGGGGTTTTCATAATGCAAATAACAATAACATTAATATAAAAAGCAGCAGAAAGAGACTCGTACATTGAAACAGAGCAGTAAGAGGCATAACATGTTTTGTTTTGGTTTGCAGTTCACCTTCAAAGGCATTTGTTTTCCTGCCTTGTCTGAGTCTGTCCTTGAGTCTTTTTTTCAGCTTATTTGCTGAATTAACACTTGGTGGTTTATCTGTTAGGTGGTTTATCTGTTAGGTGGTTTATCTGACACTTATGGACTAGATGAAAAGGAAGGGGAAACTTTTGTTTGGCCACTTGACCATTTCTCTAATGAGTGGAGCCTCATCTGCGTTGAACTTTTGATCTAGATAATAAAAACACACTCTTAGTGAGTGATGCTTTTAAACAAAAGAGCATCCATCCAAGCAGACTTTCAACCCTTTTGTTTCCAGGACAATGTCTGCTGAACCCACAATACTCAAGAGTTTCTGGTGTGCAGAGTGGAATCTTCCTTGAGTTATTGCTGCATCTCACAATCTGGGAAGGTTATGGATGGGTGGAAGATAAGAAGCAGAATCTGGGCTCTGTCAAGGATGTTTTTCTTTTAATAATCTTTTGAGCATCTTTCCTTCACGGTTGTTTCTCATATGCCCTCCTTGAAAGCAGGAGCTTGGATCCTTATCCAGAGCGGGCCTGACTCTTTGATAGGCCCTGATCCATCATTGTTCTGCACCTTGTGTCATTATTCACACCAGTGCCCAGTGAGCCTAAAGCACTATTCTTTATGAGGAATCAAGCCCACAGTGTTTAAGGGCATGAGTATGTGCATTCACTTCAGCAGGACTAAGGCTTTGTCTACACTTCAGCTTATGTCAGCAAAACTTATGTTGTTCAGGGGTGTGAATATTCTCCCGCCGACGTAGCTTATACTGCTTGTGGCGGTGGTTTTTTATGCCAACGGGAGAGCTCTCTTCCTGTGCTGCTGCAGCACTGTACGTACAGACACGCCCTGAAACCCACCGTGTCTACACTAGGATCTCTTTGTGGGTGTAGCTATACCATTACACTATACCAGCCAAGTGCTCCTAGTGTGGATACAGCTTAGACTGGCAAAACTGTGCTTTTATCTGCATTACTTAGCCGCACCCCCACGTGAGATAAACAATACCAACAAAACCGCAGCTTTGCCAATAGAGCTGTGACTCAGAAGGGACATTCCTAGCACAGATAGGTTGTTCAGGGATCACACCTCTGGACACCCCTGACCAGCACAGCTATGCTGGCAGAGGTCCCTGGCATAGACCTGACTTTACCCCTGGTAACAGGTACTGCATGTAATGTTCAGAAGGGGGCTGCACCCACAAATGGAAGCAGATTTTCAACATGAGCACAGCAGCGCATTGGGTGCATGGTGCATTGCTGAGCTCCTTGGAAATTCTGGCCCTAATCATCACATGGTGGGGGCTGAGCTCTGCTGAAAATCCTTTCAGTTATTCTGGTGCACAAATGGGAGCTGAGCTTGTTAGGAAATCTGCCCTGAAAGTGTTGGCTACACTGGAGAGTTGCAGCGCTGGTGAAGGGGTTACAGCGCTGCAACTCACTCTGTGTACACACTTACAAAGCCCAGCCAGTGCTGCAACTCCCTGGCTGCAGCGCTCGCTGTACACCTGGTTGACTGGGTGTAGCGATTCCAGCGCTGGATGTACGCTGTCTCATCCAAGGTGTGACACAACAGCGCTGTTATTGGCCTCCAGGGTAGTAATAGCATCCCCAGAATTCCGTCCACAACAAACCGGAAGAACGGCTGAACGACCAGCTCTAAAACAAACCACAAGCTGCGTTTGCTCCAGCGAGCGAGCCGAGGCAGGGGAATGCTTGGAAGTTCACACTGTTTGTTTTGAGGGGAGAGGGGATCCATGTGAGCAGCTGCCTTATGTGCCTGAAGGCCTATTTAGGAGTGAATAATTTGCCATGTAGTGAATAAGAGAGAGGGTGGGGGGAAGGGTCAACTTTTAAATGATTGAAGTCGCTGTTGTTATCTTCTAATCCAGAACTTGCAAGCAGGGAAGCTTGAGACAAGCTGCTATGTGCCTTGAAGGAAGAAACAGCATGGCGGGGGGGGGATCCGTCGGATGAAGCGCTTATCTGGTCATGAAGCCTTTTTGCAATTTAAGATGATTGAGAGAGGGTGGGGGAAAATGGGCCGAATTTGCAAGGCAGGGAGCTGTAGTGTCCTGCTCCAAAAATCCACTCTCTCTGTCCCCCCACGCTCCCTGTCACACTTCCACCCACCCCACTCTTGAAAAGCACGTTGCAGCCACTTGAACGCCTGGGATAGCTGCCCAAATGCAACCAACTCCAACAGCGCTGCAACTGCTGCAAATGTGGCCAACACCGCGGCGCTGGTAGCTGTGAGTGTGGCCACACTGCAGCGCTGTTCCTATACAGCTGTACGACCACAGCTGTAACTTCCAGTGCTGCACATTTCCAAGTGTAGCCAAGCCCTCAGACCTGGCTCTTATTTCCCCCTCCGTTTTAGGTGCACGGTGGGTTTTTTGTGCTAGGCTACTGGGGTTACACACTTCCTTTGCAACCTGCACCGGCCCACACAAATTGAACTCTTAGAAAACAGCTCAGTGAGTGTCTGCTTAAAACTAACAGCCCGTTCATAACTCACCCTCTTATGCTTGGCAGTTACAGAAGTTTCTAAGCACTGGCAAGGCAATGCACTATGGAGGCCCTACGAATTCTCCTCAGCACCTCCTGACCTCATAAGTGCCTGGGTGATTTTTTAGGAACCTAATGTACTACCACTACGCAGTGGTTCTCAGCCTTTCCAGACTACTGTACTGTCTAATTTGTCTTGTGTACCCCCAAGTTTCAGGTGACTTAAAATCTACTTGCTTACAACATCAGGCATAAAAATATAACTGTGTCACAGCACGCTTACTGAAAAATTGCTGACTCTTATTTTTACCATATACTGTAATTATAAACCAAATCAATTGGAATATAAATGTTGTACTTACATTTCAGTGTATAGTACATAAGGCAGTATAAACAAGTCATTGTCTGTGTGAAATTTTAGTTAGTACTGACTTTGCTGGTGCTCTTTCTATAGCCTGTTGAAAACTAGGCAAATATCTAGATGGGTTGACATACCCCTGGAAGAACTTTACATACTGTAGCACAGTGGTTCTCAACTGGGGGTATGCACATGCAGCAGGCTGGGTCAATGCCACAATGCGATTAAGCACTGAACTTCCTTTATTGTCAGTTAAAACTGGACCCGTACTGTAACTAACGGATGTGTGGTTGTGAATTTCCTCTTTTGTTTTAGATAATGTTGGGTTATAAAAAAAGGCAAAAAAAAAGGCAGAGGGCGAGAACTCTTCTGTGGAGCTAACTGTGGCACTTAAATACACTGAGTGTAAACATTTATTGTAGGCACTTTTTAGAATGTGGGATCTTCGATCCAATGTATCTGTAATAGCTTTTTTCAAGCAGTTACAATCCTATGGGTCAACAGAGATTTTGCCACAGAGATCGAATGTGCATTTCTCACAAGTCACTATTCAAGGGGAAAGCTCATGCAATTCCTTCTCAAAGGAAGTGTTGGCAATGATTTTGTGTTCTTAAAGCCCCAGCTTGTGGAGTCATGTGATTATATTAGACTCTTGGCTTTCATTCAAAAAGTTTCTAACCCTCACATTGGTAGAGAAAAAGCTTGAAAACATAAACCCTAAAGGCTCAAAAATCAGATAACAAATTTTATATATATATATATATAAAAAATAAAAAATTCCCCTCTCACCCCTATGGGTGGTATGTGTCTTCCTCAACCTCGGGTCCTCTACCAGAGGCCTGGGAGTTTCGAGGGTTCTGCGCAGTTATCTAGCTGTTTCTAGCACTGCACTCTTCTGGACAGAGAGCTCTGATGTTGTCTACGTGGATCTGTTGGAGCCACTCACCCAGCTTAGAGTCACGCCCCGAGGGCTCTACCACCACTGGGAACCACTTTGGCCTTCAACTTTTCACATCCTTTCTAGTTCCTCTTTCAGGCCCTGGTAACTTCTACCACTTCTCATATTCCTTCTTCCTATGTTGCTGTCACTTGGCACTGCTATATCTATCACCACCACTGTCTTCTGCTCCTTGTCTATTACCACGATGTCTGTGATTGGCCAGTACTGCCTGTCCGTCTGGATCTGGAAGTCCCACAGAATCTTACCCTGCTATTCTCCACAACCTTCTGCGAATCTCCCATCTGGTCTTGGGAGGGTCTAGCCCATACGCTGTGCAGATTTCCTGTACACAATGCCAGCCACTTGGTTGTGCCGTCCAGTGTATGCTGTTCCTGCCTGCATCTTACATCCTGCCACTATGTGTTGGACTGTCTCTGAGGCCTCTCTGCACAGTCTGCACCTTGGTCCTCTCTAGTGTGGTAGACCCCTGCTTCAATGGATCTGGTGCTCAGTGCCTGTTCCTGTGCTGCTATGATCAGTGCCTCAGTGCTGTCTTTTAGTCCAGCCCTTCCAGCCACTGGTAGGATTTCCAATGTCAGCCACCTCAGCTATCTGTCGATGGGACATCCCATGAAGGGTCTTGTCTTGCCATGGCACTTTTCTGCTTGGTCTTCCTCCCATGTCTGCTGCTGCCCGCAGCATTCTCTCAGCAGCTCATCTTTGGGGGCCATCTTACTGATGTACTCCTGGATGTTCCGGGTTTCATCCAGGATAGTGGCCTTGACGCTCACCAAGCCCCGCCCGCTTCTTTCCGGCTGGTATACAGTCTCTGGGTGTGGACTTGGGGTGGAAACCTCGTGCATTGTGAGGAGCTTCCGGGTTTTCACATCGGCAGCCTCCATGTCCTCCTTGGCCAGCTCACTATACCGGCAGGGTATCTGATGACCGGCAGGCGTATCCGTGATGGCGTGGATCTTGTTCTCCCACTGCGTGGCTCTTCAGGACCTGTCTTATCCTTTGGTGATACTTGGATGTTGCTGTCTTCCTTGCTTCCTCATCGTGGTTTCCATGTGACTGCGGATGCCAAGGTACTTGTAGCTGGTCTGTATGTTCTGCTATGTGGCCCGCTGGTAGTTCCACCCCATCAGTCTTGACTACCTTCCCTCTCTTCATACACATCCGGCCACACTTCTCCAGTCCGAATGACATCCCGATAACCTCACTGTAGATCCGCGTCAGGTGGATTAGTGAGTCGATGTTCGTTCATTCTTAGCATACAGCTGATGTGCATCCATGTAGAGGAGGTGGCTGATGGTAGTTCCACTCCTGAACCTGTACCCGTATCCAGTCCTTGTGATTATCTGGCTGAGGGGTTTAAGCCTATGCAGAACAGCAGCGGGGACAGTGCATCACCTTGGTATATGCCGCACTTGATGGCCACTGTTGCAAGTTGCCTTGAGTTGACTTCTAGTGTTGTCTTCATAGTCCCATTGAGTTCTTGAGGAAGGTCCTTAGTGTCCTGGTGACTTTGTATAGCGCCAGACATTCACAGATCCACGTGTGCGGCATTGAGTCATAGGCTTTCCTATTAGTCAATCCAGGCTGTGCTCAGATTGGTCTGTCTAGACCTTGAGTCTTGGGCGACTGCTCTATCTATGAGCAACTGGTGTTTTGAGCCTCTGGTGTTGTTCCCAAGCCCTTCTGAGCTGTGCTCATGTACTGGCCCATGTGGTCCTGTAGCTTGGCAGCTATGATGCCTGATAAGACTTTCCATGTTGTGGGGAGGCAGGTTATTGGCCGGTAGTTGGCCGGTTCTGTCCCCTTGCAGGGGTCTTTCATGATCAGCACTGTCCTCCTTGTGTTAGCCAGTTTGGGTGGGAGCCTGCTGCTAGCAACTGGTTCATCTGTGCTGCTATATATATATATATTAAAGTGTCAGGATTTTTGAGCCTATCTCATGATTGGAGGGGGGGGAGGGTTAACTCATGATTTTTTAACTGTTAAGGGGTTGACAATAGGGAGTCATTGCATGTGCTGGCTTAGGGACAGATCCTCAACTTGTGTAAATTGTCACAGTTCCAAATATGACAACTTGCATCAGTTGAGGGTCTGTCCCCAGCATCTTTCAAGCTTGGATCTTGAAAATGATATTTGAAAATACCCTTATTGCTCTTTCTTTGCAAACATCCTGTTGACGGAGGGTTTTTAATAGCACAGCCAGCCTAGTGTTTGCACAAATACACAGGCTGATATGAGTAATCAGCTGGCTTTCATCTCCCCGTCCCCCTCCCACCCCCAGGGTCTTTTTATTAGTTCAGTAACAGTAAAAACCCTCACATCCAAACCAGAGTTTTGGGGAATGTGTACATTCCTCACAATCAGCTCCCTTGCTGGAACCCTGCCTAGTAAAATTTCAGGAACAAACATTTTTTTTATCCAAAGGTCAGTTTTCATAAGGCCTTGATAATGGGAACCTTGACAGGCTGTTAATTGTAGCAGTGTTACTCAGGGCATGTGAGAGCCAGACAGAGCCAGAAGGCTAGAGTAGAGCTCCTCTTTGCCTGCTCTAGGCTCTGTGCTTTGCTTTTAACCTTAGGGCCAAAGTAATTATTCCCCTACATCCTCTTTGTTCTTACTCCACCAGCTGTAAAGCTGGTGCAACCAGCCTCCTCCCAGGGAATTCCCCCACCAAAGTAGGGTATTCCCTAGGCTGGTGCAGCTGGTATAGCCAGATGTATTCCATTCCACTGCAGGAGCCCCTGGTAAAGGGGGCATTTTAGGGAAAATGGGGAGTGGTCAGAGATCCCGTGTGGTCCTGCATTCCCAACTGCCACAACGGTCCTTAGGGGTCATAAGCAGGTAGGTGCAATTTAGAGCAGCTTTCAGGCTGCTCTAACCTGCACCCAAGGGCAAAACTCCTCCCTGTTGGCCCAGGATAGAGGAGGCTTTAATGCTGCAAAAAGCTACCTTTCCCTTCCAATGTTGGAGCCCCAAAGCTGAGCCTTAGTGCAGGAATGAACTGGTAATGGAGGTCTTCCTAAACACTAAAGAATTGTTGGGCTTCACAACAGGCCTGTGAGGTGAAGAACTATTATTTCTTGAGTTCTTCAGCTGGGGAATCTGAGAGGTTAATTCTGTGGTAGAGCCAGAAATAGAATCCAGATCTCCTAATTTCTAGCCTGTGCCGTAACCACAAGAACATCCTTCTCTAGCTTCAGATGAACTCCAGAAAATGTTTTTTTTTAAGAAAGAAAAAAAAACCCATCACCAACAACAACCACTCAGTGAGTTAGCTAACTCCCTCATAATTGTGCTTGCAGTCATTTTTCATAAAATCCCATCAGACATTAACATCTTGATTTCATAGTTCACCTGTGCATTGGTAATTGTGTGGTTTTTTTTTAAAAGCATGTAGGAATTTAATCAGCACTCAAAATGAATGTTGGTTCTAACCATGAAGTCCTGGGAAGGGCCTGGGCAAGACTGCAAACCGAATTTTCAAACACAGCCTCCGTTTTAACTTTGTGCAACTTTGCACACACAAAAATTGTGCCCACCATGTTGTGTCTGCAAATCCTTCAGGGTTTTTTATCCTGGCAGCTCTCTGCAGGTGCAGAATTGCAATATTGCTAACACCGAGCATTTAAACATTACACGTCAGGCTCTCAAAAATCATGACACTTTTAAAAGATAACTCTTGTGATCTTTTTATTTGCTTCTTGCTCATGTGCCTTTGGAGTGCACGGAGATCATTTTCAAGCTTTTCTCCGCAACCATGAAGTCTACAGACTAGAAGCTGAGAGTCTCACCTAATCACCTGTCTCCAGGAGATGGGGGTTTAAGAAATTCACCAAATATTAGGACACTTAAAAACACAAGAATTGGCAACATTGAAATTGTAAGTGCAATTAACTGGAGAAGCAAATTTGCCTGAAAAACTGGGGGCCTAGTTTACAAAAAAAAAAAAATCAGGCGCTGAGGTTTTTATTCATCAGTTCAGACAGCTTTTGGACCAGCTCTTCTGTCCCTAAATACTCTCCCTCTCTGCCCCCCCATATAAGGAATTGATAGGCAGCAGGAATTATAACTGAAAGAGACTGAAGCACTGAGTGGTGTCAGTTACAGAAGCTGGGTTTAAGAGAGAGGCCACTAGCATTCCAGACGTCCTTTTGCAGTAGTAGGATAACACTCACATCAGACAAATGACTTTGTGTGTGTGTGTGTGTGTGTGTTGGGGGGCGGCAGGGCTCTTTGCAAGCCTTGTTAGAAATCAGTTTAACAATGCACTAAACCCCTCTTCCTTTGAAGTGTACAGAATGCAGTGGGTTGTCTTGATCAAAGCTTGATCTGAGGTTATTCTGGCATCAGCAGCTTTTCACTTCACACTGTCAGACTTGTATGTAGAAAAGGTCTGGACTAGTGGCTGACAGCAGGGGAAGCCGTGACCAGTTCAGGCTGGCAAATGACACGGTAAGGAGGATTTGAGTGCAAACTCTAGCATAGAGCATAGAGTATTTGAACTCTAAATACTAGAGATGGACCTGAGCCAGAATGTGCAGAGCCAGATCCGCCCTTCCCCAGAGCTTGTGGAAACCAGGCCCGGGGGTTCTGGTCCAGGTCCTGCTCTGCAATGGGTTTCTAGCCTCTTTCATCGGTGTTTTACAAACACTATCTAATTCAGACTCACGATAGGCCTAGGAGACTAAGGATATACAGGGATGATTTAATACACTGCTAAAATGCCACCACCTCAGATATGGAGCAAGTGCACCAAAGCACTACACAGTAGGGTGGGAAGAATACCATATCCAAGGGAAACTACAGGGCATCCTGTGAGGCCAAAGTTAGGTGGGGGTTAGCTCACCCGGGTTAGCTAGCCCCCACCCAACCGCTCTTCCTAATGTAAGAGACCCTTAATGAGTGCCGTCTCTCTGGCACACACCTAGAACTCAGCCATCAGAAGCAAAAACTGAGGCACCATCTTTCTCAGTATCACCTTGTCAAAGGTCAGAGCAGCCTGGTCTTTTGACCCCTCTCGCTGACTGAGTGCAACCCCTTCAGGGGACAGGCCCTGCACCTTCCCCTCTCTGGGGTGGAAACCCGCTGAGCAGGATTCTCCCACGCTGTAGACTGGCACCCCAGGGTGCAGCCCCATGGTTACCCACCACTGATTGCTTGGCAGGCCTGACTGTATTTGGCTGCCCTACAAATCCTCCCTCCCTCCAGGCACAGAGGCCAGCAGGTGAATGCAGTGACCCAAATCAGCCTTTTAATCTCCTCAATAGCACCACAGCAGAGCAAGAGTGAAGCAGTCTGAAGACAGCACCTAGACTACACCTAGAACTGCCTGATCTAAAGCCTAGGTAGGCCCAGTTCAGCCAAACACCCTCCGTGTCTGGGACTGGGGTTCAGTCTGGTTCCCCACAGTCCCTGTGTCTCTCCCTGCTGTGCTCTGGGGGCTCAGATGTTAGGCATTCCCAAAGGCCTTATTTCAGCTTCCTGCCTGGATTCCCCCTGCCCTGAACCAAGCCAGCATGGCCAGAGCTAAACTTCAAAGGAATTGGCACTTATATTGTCCTTTTAAGTCAAGTGAATGATGCTTTCTGAAGTTTATGGTCTACTCTTTCCTGTGCAAGGCAGCTTCTTCTGGAATTAACCCTTCATAATCACACAGCCGCCAACACAGTAACAATCCAACCAGCAGATGGAATAGAAAATAGTCCTAGAACATCCAGGCATTTCCCCCGTCCTTCACATTCCTAATTCCACATCAACTTCTGGAACAAATACGGTTCCCTATTATCTCTTAAATTCAACAAGTTGCCCAAGCCGTAACCTCGCTGATAAACATGAGTATCGTTACAGTGGCTTAAATAAGGTCACTGATTACTTATCTAAAGTACACGCTAGCTTTATCAATTCCAATATATCAGTGTTTGAGTCAGAGGAGTATGACTGCCTTGGTGGGTCTATTGGAGTTCGGATTGTGTGCCATGCAGTACTGCTCCTACAGGGTAAATTCACCCCATGCAGCCAGCTAACAGGAGGGCTATGCTCAACTGTAATCCCACTTGCCTTACTTCAGAATAGGTTTTCATAGGTATTTACTTTCTGAAATAGATCACTTCCCCCTTCCTTATAGCTTTTCCAGGCTAAGATTCCCTCCTCCACCACCAGACTCTTCTGTAATCTGTTTATTTGGGAAGGGAAGATCCTAATATGTAAATTAAAGGAAGGCATAGGATGGATGAAACTGTTCAGAAATGTGATTCAGACCATTGGAGGAAAAGTCTTTTTCCCCCAGGCTCCTAGAATATACAGAAATAAGCCACCAATATCACTGCTCGGCCATGTGACCTGGCCTGCCCCTGCCAAAAATAGTTCAAGAAAACATCCAGACATCATCTCTTGACTATAAATAATGCTTTTTCAGAAGGTCTTGACCTCAGAGTATCTCCAGAGCATCAGGATCTTGCCTCTAGCTGGATTTCTTATTCTCTCTAGATAGCACTTTGCCCATCATAGAAGCAGAAGGGACTACCTAGCTTCTGCATATATAAATAAACCCCACCCAATTGCCTGTAGGTTTTGAGTACACTCCACTTCATGGAATGTCACTGGGGCTGCAGCTGCTGATCTATTGTGTGAATACAAACAAAAGTCCCTTGGATCTGCTAGAGAGACATGTAGTGTCAGATCCTAGGCTGGCGTACGTCCACCTAGTAAATGTAAATCCAAATCCATGGCATTTATACGGTGAAAATCTTCCCCGTGGCTCCTTGTAATGGCTGAGTGAGAAAGAAAAATGCCAACTAAAACAGAGCCTTTGCTGTGTCTGCTGGGCAATGGATTTAATTTGGGAGCAGGCGACGAGGGGAGGGAAATAGAATCTCGGAGACATTCATCCCTATCTCCCTCTCTTCCCCACTTCAGGTACATTTGAAGCATTTGGTCTCAATCTCCTCTTATGAAGGCATTGGCAGGATGTGCTAGATCAGTAAATTTCGATGCAGCCCTGTATTGCCTGCCAAACACATTCCACTAACCCAGCCAAGGGCGTGTTTAAAATCTGAGCCTGGCCATGCCTGCCAGGAGGTTTGCTACAGTTTTGTTTTTATTTTTCTCCCTTACGTGGTTGGCTGGCACAATTTAATGACAGCCGGAGGAGGGGAATTGATACCAGGGTGGGAGAGCCATAAACACATATAGCCACAGCCAATCAGCATCTAGAGGCTACAAAACTGGGGAAACGCCTCTCCCCACTCTTCTGTGCAAAGCTACAGTGAGATCACTAGTAGGAGGATCAAAGGGTTGCAGCATTTCCTACCCTTTCACAGAGCTATCATCCTACCTCTCCCTCCTACTTCCCCTTCTGCATGGCCAGCTTGCAGCAGTAGCTCCTCCCATGGGCTGTTTGGCACTGCTCCTGAATACATAGTCACTGTCCAGGGGTCCTCCAGCCTGCTCAGTCGGCTCACCATCTTTGAATCACTGTGCTCTAGATCTGGACCTTACAGACCCACTGGTTAGTAAAGCCCTGACCATAAATAGACTAAGATTTTCAAAAGCGCCTCAGTCCCATTTTCAAAAGTGACTTAGGCCCAGATTTTTAAAGTTAGTTAGGCATTGCTGCACTCGTTGCAATGCCTAACTGAGGTAGGAGCCCAGGTCTCACTTTCAAAAGGGATTTAGGCACTTAGGAGACCGAGGCTCCTATGTCAGTTAGGCATTGCAACCCTGAGCACAGCAACTCATAAATACCTTTATCAATCTGGCCTTTAAGCACTAGGAGCATAAGTCTCAGTGAAAGTCAATGAATGAAGACTCCAAATGCTAAAGTTTTAAAAAGCACCTAAGTGATTTATGTTCCTAAGTTCTTGGGGCTCAGGCTCCTAAGATTTAAACTGCTTTACAAATTTTAGCCATAGTCTTCTAAGGAAGAATCATGATACTTCTCATGTAGCCAGACCCTTAATGGTAGCTTCCTGCAGAGGAGGAAGGATTGAGTTAATCAAAATAGCAGTTTCCAGTATTAACCCGCTGGAGATGGGCCCAAACCATAAAGTTCAGACCCAAACTGCCCCAGGATGTTGGGATCAAGGGGTTTGGTTCAGACCCATCTCCATAATATTTTGCCCTTTTTATACAATGTTCAATGCATTGTATTCGTCCTTAAACAGCTGTGGTAGAAATAGTGCTATTTCTACTTGTAGACACACTCCGAGACCTGGGCATGTCTGGCACAGTCCGGATTATTTTGTAAGCTCAACACAGAGCTTGCTTGTCTTTGTCAGCATTAGCACAATCGAATCTCAGAATGGAAAAAACCTGGATGATGTTGTGAGTGTGTCAGCTACAAATCTTGCCTTGGGGTTGCATAATAACAGGGTAAGGCTTGTAAAACCCAGGAACTGCATCGTTAGGAATGTTGGCCAGCACGAGGCGGCCTGTGTGCCAACTCTAAAATTATCCCTGGTGTTCTGAAGGAACGGTTAAAAAAACCCTAAACAAACAATCACCCTCAGAAAAGCCAGAGGAAGCTACGTGAGATTCCACTGGTGTGTTTCACATCAGGAACACTGGGACATCATGTACAGAGAAGAGGAAAAAAAACAGGACCCGTGAAAGGTGGAGGAGTGACATATGTTTCTTCTTCAGGCTTGGTCTACCACACCCTGACTGACACTGCTATGCCAACCTAACCCCCAGCATAGCTGCAGCTATGTTGACGGAACAATGTTTCTATCAAGGTTAGTTACATCATTGTGGAGGTGGTGTTCCTACACCAATGAAAAAGCCCCTTCCATCAGTGCAGGCTGCTTCTGCACTACAAAGCCCTGACATAGCAATGCTGGTATAATCTCCATAGTGTAGACACCAGTTCAGCCTCCAATGAATTGCACTCTTTAGTTAGCACTGCCAGAGAGGATCTTTAAATAGAACCCTGCATATGAGACCCCCAAGCTCAGGTCTAATGCAGGGACTGGTGTCATGAGCACGCAGAGATGGGCACTGCACTTTTCAGACAGGCTTGTGCAGTAGTGTGCTTTGCTTTGCACGTGTCTAACTTAAGCGGCCAAAGGCCTGACTCACACATGCACATTGCATATATAAGAGGAACCTGCAATCATATCACACAAGCCAAATTGTAGGAACTTGGCTTTGAATGTCATATCTGAAAAGCATGGTCATTTAAATGCCCACCCTGCTCCCTGCAGCCAAGAAAGTAACTGGAGTTCACTAGAACTGCCCCTCAGTAGAAGACCAGTATCTATATATGGGATACTTCATTTATGGAAAAATGATCAAAATGTTGGAAATGTTCTTTATTTGTATTGCATTTGCACCTATGAGCCCTGGCCACAGACAAACATGGAACAAAATCATGGTCCCTGCCCCATATCGCTTAAGCAACAAGGTATGCAAACACCAAGTAGCCTTGTTATGAATTTGTTGAAAAGGAAGGATTAAAAAAATCGCAGCAGGTTAGTAACATTTCTCACACTGAATTTAATTTTTGGAGATGTAGCATAAGGGTAATAAGGCCATTGGATGACCAAATCTAGTTGTCCTTATCCAATGCTGCCAACCATCCTTGTATTCCCCCATCTTTTCATGGCATCCAAATCTCTATTTATATTTTAGGTGTTATGTTCACTGAATGCACATGGAGAAGTTAGATAAAAACATAAAATACTCTTGGTAGATGGTTGCAATGTATCACTACTTTTATGCTTAAAATCCAGAAAGATAACACACAGTAACCAGAGAGAGACAAAACAGACTGCTCTCCAAGGCACAACTCATTTCACCTTGTTCCAGACTGGCTCTTCCAGACTGAATCTATCTGATGGTACATTTCCCCACAGAGCCCTCCTGGCCTACCAACAGGACCAGGAACCTCTTTCTCCCCCTCCCTTAAAGTGACAGTTTGCAATTCCAACAGTCCTCAGTATACCACCTGCTTAGGAGAGTTTGGATCCAGAACTAGACTGAACTTTCACACGGTTTGGGGAATTTTGGTATCCAGAACTCTGGGCTCAAGGCCCCTCTCTAGTAGAACATATCTATGTGTCAGGATGATCCCAGTAGGCAAGTTGGAACTGCCAGAATAGAACAGATCAATGGTCCATTTAGCCCGGTATTGTGCCTCTGGCAATGGCTTAAGAGCCATGGATGTGTCAAAGGAAGGCTTTGAAGCATGGGAAGCCCTTGTAATGTTTTTTTCCCCACAAGTGAAATTACAGCTGTCATTATTCTTATTAACATTTAATCCTTTAAAAAAAACACTTATTACTCAATAATAGCCTGTGGCAGTGAGCGCCGAAGGTTAATGATACCCTTTTTGCAAAGGTACTTCCTTATATCCATTTGAAAAAGTGTTGGCTTATCATTTTACTGAGCATCCTAGAATGAGCTGGGAAGAATAGGAGCACCTGACTGACTTTTCTTGAAGCTTTAGTTTAGATCAGGGATGCCCGGCCTACTGCCCACGGGCCATACATAATATACTAACGGCTGATTCATTAGCATTTTGACATCATGTTTACATCATTTTAGTTTACACAAGCATGTAAAGAGACCATACTGTACCTAGAAACAACCTATCGAAATACATGCAAAATGAGCTGAACTTAAAATATGTCAGTACAGGTGACTTTAAATCTTATTAAAATACACAGAATCTGTTTGACCCACACAAGGTGGTGCTTAGGTTTGTGTGGCCCTCCTGTGTAATAAGGTTGGGCACCACAGGTTTAGATGGAAGCCTAGGAACCTATTGGCCTAACAGAGCTACGAAAAAAAATCATATCTGCTGTAATCACTTCTGAATCCTTCTCACACCATCAAATGTCACTTAAGAGCATGAACAAGGCTCCACCATCCCTGTCTCTCATCCTGAGTGATTTCCAGAATGGCTACCTTGTTGTGTCTCTCTAGCTTCATATTTTTAGGAGGCTATGTTCTTGGCCTATCACTTCAGCCCAGCCTGAAAAATGTAGCAGAGTGCACTCACCACAGGGATACCCCCTCACGGCCGGGCATGGCATACAGCTCAGTCATCACCTAGCAGCCCATTGCAACTGCTGCTCCAGCCCTGGAGTCTCATGATTCAGCCCTCTGGCCGGGTCACTTTAAATCTCTCTCCTTCCAGGACATCAGCATCCTACAAGGACTGCGTCCCACACAATGGTCATCGATATGGAATCTTCCTCCCTTCCATGGCTTCTCTCCCATCCCACTCTTCTGTCAGAGTTGTGGCCCCAGGGCTTCTCCCTGGAGTCATTAGTTTTAACCAAATATATAAGGAACACAAAAGACACCAAAAGCAAAACTTCTGCCCCTTCCACAGGCATGAACTTTAAATCCAGCCTCCCCAGCTTGCTGTGCTTCTGCAGAATGTTAACTCCCAGGGGCTACCTCCCTGGAGACTTGCTCTACTGTGGTTCCTCCATGTCTGTCTACCCCCAAGGCCATCTGTCTGTGGGCTGGTTTTCTCTCAGGCCATTTCAAGAGTCTCCTTCACCCTTGCTATCCTCTCCTCTCAGGGCTAGCATGTAAACTTCCTTCTAAAGCTTCAGTACGAAGCAGAGAGGGACTACAGAATTCTTCCCCTCTGGATGGCCTCTCTTTATGGAAACTCCCCAGCTCTTCCTCCAGCTGGGACTCATCTTTAATTGGGTCTGGCCCACCCTGTAGGAGCAACTAAGTGTGATCATTGGCTTCTCAGGCCCATGTTAACCCTTTCCCGATTCATATGGGGTGGACACCCCACTGGACTGCTTTTAGCTTGATCCCCGGCCAGAGTAGATGGCCCTACCAAAAACTCCTACTGGTGTAACTCACAGGGTCATTGACACACACAAGCCTTCCTGCTGCATTGAGGTGCAGCACCAGGGCAGGCATGTCATTGCTTACATGTGTGCAAAGTGCTACTGGGTCAGAATGATGTGTTTGACACCCAGTGGAGAGTCAATCTCATGGATTGCACCACTTTGAATCAAGAGAGACTAGACCAGCGGGTGCTCAGCACCTGGCAGGATCTTGTCCTGTTTGTAGAACATAGATAAGGTGACCCCAGTTCTGTAGAAGAAGATTTCACCCTCCCACCACTTCACCCTGCTACTGCATTTGTATTCTTATGACTTGGAATTCATAGCAATACTGTGTGCCGGATCCTCAGCTAGTGTCAATCAGCATAGTTCCAGAAATGATGATGATTTACACCCACCAAGGATCTGACCCATGGACTCCACCCCACCATAGCCCTCTCCATCCAGATATGTTCTTTAGGTAGGTTCTGCAACCGTTTACATATTACTGTCACATGGAGGGGTCTTCTCGCTTGGGAACCCCTTGCTCAAATAACCCACCTTTGGACCGACGACCTTACCCTGGATTCTGATGAGGACAGCAAATTTCACCATAATCTGAGTGCACATGTGGATTTTAGGGCTTAGAAAAATCAGCTGTTTAACAGTCTCAAACTGAGGGCTTGTCTACAGCAGTGGCTCTCAACCTTTCCAGACACATGTACCCCGTTCAGGAGTCTGATTTCTCTTGCATACCCCCAAGTTTCCCCTCACTTAAAAACTACTTGTTTACAAAATTAGACTTAAAAATCCAAAAGGGCACAGCATGCTATTACTGAACAATGGCAGACGTTCTCATTTTTACCATATAATTATAAAATAAATCGATTGGAATATAAATATTGTACTTATATTTCAGTGTATAGTGTACAGAGCAGTATAAACAAGTCATCATATGAAATTTTAGTTTGGACTAACTTGGCTAGTGCTTTTTATGTAGCCTGTTGTAAAACTAGGCAAATATCTAGATTTGTTGATGGACCCCCTGTGCGTATCCCTAGAGGTACGCATACCCCTGGTTGAGAACCACTGCTATACAGCGGCATACCTACGGGACTGCAGCTGTGCCACTGTAGCGCCATAGTGTAGACATTTGCTACAGCGCTGGAAGGGGTAGTTAATCCACCCCTCAAGAGGCAGTAGCTAGGTGGGTGGAATAATTCTTCCATCAAGCAGCTCATGTCTGTGCTGGGGCTGGGATCCAATGAACTACATATCTCAGGATGTGAATTTCTCACCCCTGAGTGACATAGCTCGGTTGACCTATGTTTTAGATGTAGACCGGCCCTTAACGATACTGGTGCCTATTTCAATTAAATACCGTTACTTTCTGTGCTTTCATGACCTAACCTGAGTTTACCTCAGTAGTTTATGACCTGGAACCACACTGGTTGTCTCCTTACCTTTTTTGCACGGCAGTTCTTTCCCAACACTGGGCATTATTTCTAAATCACCCCTCTCTTTGCTTTGAGGTTTCTTGTGCAAGCTTAATAAGAGTCAGTTAAGTAACTGGTTGCTTCAGAGAGTTATGTAGTGTTGTGCAGTTCTAAATTAAAAGCTTTAAGGAGCAGTATATAAGGGAGGTATAAGAACTGCCCCCAGAAGCTTTATGTAACAAGGTAATGTGATCACTAGACTGTAATCAACATTTGTTTTCTCTGCTAATTAGAGCTGTGGAACTCAGCAGAAGACATTGGGTAAAATCCTGGACCCAGTTTCACCACTGACTTCAGTGGGGCCCTTGTTTTTGGTCAAGAGGGGCAGTGTTTCAATTTGGGCCCCTGAGTTATCATAACACTGAATACTTATATGGCAGCTTTCATCCATAAAGCTTGAATTGCTTGCCGGAGCTGGATAAACATGTATGGTAAAACTTGTTTTAGACACACAGAAACCGAGGCACAAAGGTTAAGTGACTTGTCCAAGGTCACATAGCAAGTCAGTGGCAGAGTACCACTGGGTCAGATCCTGGTCAGTGCTGCAGCAGCTTTGCATTCATTTGCAAGCACAAAGTGGCCATGAAGCTGATGGAGCCAGGAGCAGGAGTACAGCACCTAGCACAATGGGATCCTGGTCCAAGACGGGCTCATATCCTCTATGGTAATATGAATAATAGTACTTCCTTGTGGGAGAGAATCCCCAGGTGGAAAAGGCTGGCCAAATCACTGCACTATAGGCAGAGGAAGCCCTTCACCCATCACTATCAGGCACCTTGAGGTGAAGAGGGCAGGAGGAGAAGGCAGAGGTGAAATACGGTCATGCTTTCTCACAAGGCACAGAAGATAAAATGGGTCAAATTCCTTCCTGTAATAAGTCCATTGGCCCAATATCCTTTAGCCAGCTTCTCTCTCTTCACATATTGCAGAATTCACAGGCTCTTTTCTTAGCATTCCCCACTCAGCTTCTTCCCTTCCTCCGTATATTAGCATCATTCTCCTGTTGCCTCCCAACCCTCTTACCTCAAAGAGTTCTGCCTGTCATTGTCTATTTGCTGGTGGTTATCATTTATTCATCTCTCTCTCTCTCTCGCTCTGATGTCACTTTGTCATTGCTGCTCCCGTCAGGAAACATTGCCAGCCATTGCCTCACCTCTTTGTCCTGATAATTCTCTCCACTCTCCCTTACTACGCAATGCTTGCACCAGCTGGGTAATGCCTGTCAATATACAGTAGAACCTCAGAGTGACCAACACCTGGGGAATAGAGGTTGTTCGTAACTCTGAACAAAACATTATGGCTGTTTTTACAAAAGTTTACAACTGAACATAGACTTAATACAGCTTTGAAACTTTACCGTGCAGAAGAAAAATGCTGCTTTCCCTTTATTTTTTTAGGAGTTTATGTTTAACACAGTATTGTGCTGTATTTGCTCTCTTTTTTTTTTGGTCTCTGTTGCTGCCTGATTGCGTACGTCCGGTTCCAAACGAGGTGTGTGGTTGACTGGTCAGTTCGTAACTCTGGTGTTTGTAACTCTGAGGTTCTACTACTGTATTGCAGGTTTGCCTCCACTTCCTGGTTCCTTTCCTCCTAGTTCCTGCCAATTGTAATGTCTTTCTTTAGTCTAATACTTAGAGCAATCTTCATCCAAGGATCCCAGAGTGCTTTACGTAACAATAATTAGGACCTCAAAGTGCTTTACTAACATTAATTAAGCATTACAACAACAATACCATCAGGACTATAGATTCATTTGCTTGCCACTCATAATATTGTTTTGGTAGAACAGGAAAGAGGATGACGGTGCCTCGGGGCAGCCACAACAAAGGATTAAAGTGGTGAAAACTCTTACTCCAGAAACGAGCTTGTCTGTCTCACCAACAAAAGTTGGTCCGATAAAAGGTATTACCTCACCCACCTGGCCCGTGTCTCTCTAATATCCTGGGACTGACACAGCTGCACCACCACTCTCTTACTCCTGACATCTTGTTAGGAACCGGCCTCAAGAGGCACAACAGAATAATGGAAAGAGCTGGTTGGGAAATGCTAAATATTTCCCCCACAAAAATTCAACAGAAACTTTTTTCATTGAAAAACTGATTTTTTTGTTACAATTACTATTATTCATTTTTGCATTGCAAAAAAACCCACCAGAGAACCTGGAAAGAACTGAAAATTTTCATTTAGGAAACAGATATTTTTGGTTACATATTTTTCAAACGAAAAATGTTGACCAGGGCTCAACAATTTTATTTGACTCTAATGATTTATGGGCAGTGCTACGTAGTCTCATATGCCAACAAATGACACTCTTTATATTAACTATTTACATATACACATATAGCACTTTTATATAAAACTCAAGGGCATGAATTAAGTGGCAAAAGCACTCGAAGTAAAGCAACCTCTTCCATTTTTAGCTCTTTAACCCACATTAAATTTGTTAAATATAGATCATTCAGTAAAGAAGCTGGCATCCATTCAAAACCCAATGGCAATTGCTCTGCATGAGACATTGTCCCTCCCTTCCCCTGCAGCAGGACAAAGTCATGAACTCCAGACACGTATGTGTTTGGCAACAGCTTGCCTACAATCCCACCAGCTGGAATCCAGGAAATAGACAAGGCCCAGGGGGATCCTTGTGAACTGTGCAGCAAGCAGAAGCGTATAGTCAAGACTCCTTAGTCTACAACTGACACATGATAGAGTCTGGAACTAGAGAGGTTTCTTTTTTTCTTTCGTGGGTTTATTCCAGGAATTAGATGACTCTTGAGCCAATAACAGCTAACTGGCTCCAAGCAGGGAAGCCAGCTAAGATCAAATGTTTGTAATTTGAGAGGAGATGTTAATATTGTTCTTGGGAAGTTTCAACAGTAATACATTGAGGCAGCAAAAGAGAAACAGCCATGTTGTTTGCAAACTTGGAAACTCTCTATTATTAACTATTAGTATCACAGCAGTGCTTAGCCACCCCAGCTGAAATTGGGGCCCCTTTGTGCAGGGAGACCCCCAAACACCTATTGTACAAACACGTACTCAGAGGAAACTCCTGCCCCGAAGATCTTACAATATAAACAAAATTATTATCCCCATTTTACAGACTAGAGAGTGAGATTAGGAACTCAATTTTCAGACATAGGAAGAACCCACATTGAAGTGAATGAGAGCTGAGGTTGCTCAGAACCTTTGGAAATCAGGCCCTAATGATTTGGTCAAAGCCACATATGAAGGTTTTGGAAGGGCCGGGATTAAATGTTGATTGCTGATTGCGAGTCCATCACCTTAACCACATGATCATCCGTCCTCTCTAGCCCAGCTAAAGTACAAATAATGGGGGAAATGGTAAATTCTTGAAAAACTGGGGCCTGATTCTGAGAGGTGGGGAAACTCAGCTCCTTTCCAGATCAGACCCTGGGATGATTTTTTCAGACTCTTCCTACCTAACTGCTTTGGGACAGATGGTGCTATAAACGTCCCAGAATCAGTACAGCTGTGACTGGAGTGTAGTTAATGCTGAAGTGAAACAGCAACCCGCAGCACACTGCCTAACAGTGGAGGAAAGGAAGAAGATTATGTCCAGTGAAATTGTAGGATGAATTTAAGTAGGCAGAATGGAATTACCCAGGTTGGAATTGAGCCAGTGTATTAGGGTTATATTAGCACCTTTACTCTTGTGGAAAGTGCCAGAGGACCACGAGTTGTTACAAAAGGAAAGTACCTTGTTTTAACGTATATCATCTAAATGTTATTTCCTCCCATTAGGCAGGATCCCAAATTGTAGGTGAATTTAAGATTGAATGTAATAGTTTCAAATTCTTCACACACACACACCCCCATTTTCTTTAGACGGATCTGTTGACCTCATACTCCCAGGTTATGCGGTGCATGTTTTCCATATTTTTTTTATTTTCCTTCCCCTTCACTGTCACAACCTGGTTTATCTTTGCCTATTTTCTTTTGTTGCAATAAATGGTTTGTGAGAGATATTGGCCATGTGATGGTCCACAGAGGACAGGAGTCACCAGATCCACTTTGTGGCGAGCCAGTTGGGTAGGATGACAAGATGTTGTGATTTTATAGGGACAGTCCTGATATTCAGGGTTTTGTTTTATGTGGGCACCTATTACCCCCATCCCGATTTTTCACACTTGCTATCCTATGGCCCCAGTTCTTGGGGTCAGTGGCCAAAGCTAGGCGCACGTAGGAAAACAAAGGTGCTCTTTGTATCCAGGAAGTGCGTCTCTTTGGAAGCTGTGATTCAGATGGGCGAGAGCCTGAAAATCCCAGCGAAAAATACATCAGTCCACAACCAACTTCCAGACTCGCCAATAATGCTGCAGTAACATAGGTTGTTTTCACAAACACTCCCCGCAGCCCATGTTGTTAATGGCCTTGGCCTTTTCTCCAGCTGTATGTTGTTTCCAGGCCTTTCTCTTGGATGCAGAACAATAATTCTCTTCAAGTGGCTACCAAACATCCTCGTCTGTCTTTTTAACCCTTTTTAACTTTTACAGTTCTGTCTGCAGCAACGTTTTTATTTTCTCTATGGCAGTGTCTATACTACGAGCAGGAGTGTGATTCCCCTGCTCACGTACACACGCTGCTCATTTACACATCGCTCTCATCAAGTTAGTGCGAGTTTGAACAGTAGGGCAGCTGTGGTAGCCCTGAGCAGCATCAGCAGAGGCCCGGCTGAGCCGCACCAAGCACGTACCCTTCAACTTCAGGGTGGGGTTGTACTTGGCACAGCTGAGTCACTGCTACTTATACTCACACTCGCTTGCTGAGAGCCAGCATGTTAGAGGCAATTCTTGGAACAGGGTAGCTTTCTGGGAACCGGACATTGGTGTTTGAGTTGAGATTTCTGGAAGAGGGACTTGCCTCTGTGTTGTTCGTGACCATCTCAGTATCACAACTGGTGCATAGTCCTACTGCTCAGGAAAGGGACAACACTCCTGTTGGAAGAAGGGGCCACAGTATAGATAGGTAAGATACCAAATGGTGAGGATATTCACAAACAACTTTCTTGCACTGAGGCCTGCTAGACCATGTAAAGTAGTAAATTTCTTCTTCATTTTCATACAGTGTTTGTACTTAATCCAAGACAGCAGAAATAGGTACTGGGTGCAAACAAAAACTTGCTGAGTCAGGTGGGCTTTTACTCTCCCATTATCCAGCAGCCAACAGATTCATAAAGGGCAATCTTCATGAGATGTTTTCAGCTCATAGTTAGTTAACAGAAAGGCGCTCACGGTACAGTAATGCCTCAAGCATGCCTCAACTAAGACTGGGGTCTTTTTGTGCTAGATTCTGTATACGCACACATAGCAAAAGACAGCTCCTTCCTCAAAGAGCTTACTATCTAAATAGACAAGCATTGAGGTGAAGTGATTTGCACACAGCAGTTCAGTGACATAGCCAGGAAGAGAATGCAGGTCTCCAGCCACCTAGTCAGTGCCTGCTCACTGAACCACACTTACTTCCCCTACGCTGTGATAAAGTTTGATGCGAGAAAGACAGGGATTGGATGGAAATTTATCCGGAGGGGAAGGGGCAGACTGCTGTTTGCCCTATTGCACCCAAAAGAGAGTCTTCTAAAATCAGTGGCAGCTAATCTGGCCTGTGCTCTAGGATCGCCAGGCCCGTGTGTGGACTCTAGATCCCACATTCTCTGTGCCAAGCTGGTCAGAGGAAGACAGCAGGAGAACCACTTCAGACTGTTCATGTTTATATACAAATGAAAAGGCTTGAAATTCTTACCGCTGCTGCAGTTCTGTTCAGCTCCCTCAATTCCCCAGAGTCTGTATATTCCTAAAATGGAAGATTTGGCCCTAAAGGAGGCATTTGTACTTAGTCAAAAGAGATTGGTCTGGCTGCTCTGGAGCAAACACCAGCAGGTTTCACAACAAGCAGAAAACGTTTCCCTTTGTTCAGAGGGAAAAGGAAGACCACAAAACGGAAGCTCTCTCCTTACTCTGGGGAAGGATTGGGTACATCAGCCCTGCAAGTTTTAAAGGAAACGTATATAAAAGCCAAGTATCAGGATCCAGAGTCGTTTCATTGCAGGCATATTTTATCTGGGTGGGGAGCGGGCTCATCCTTTCGAATTTGTTGTTTGCCTTTAAGACAAGGGGGTTGTGTGTGCCTTTTAAATACACAATATGGACTGTGACAAACTAACCATACTCAGCTAGTCGAGCCTCTTCAGCCCTTGCTACTCTCAGACTAGCGTAAACTGGTTTGAGCTGCTTTTCAGTCACACAGCATCACTCCAAGAGAACAAAAAATTCATGATCATGAATTTTAGGGTTTGCCAGACTTGGCTCAAATTACAGACATTAAGGCAGCTTCCAAGCCTGTAAATGTTACTTCATGAAATACTTCACCTCAAGGCAGCATTCAGATCTCCCTTAAACACTGTCGCAGATTAGAACCAACTCCATGTGAATACGTGTAAAACTGGTGAAAGATCAGAATCAGGCAAAGGGCTACCATTCTGATCTGGTAGCACTTTGCACTGATATAAACAACTGCATAAAGATGCAGGAGAACTGAGAATCAGGCACAAGACTGAAGCAAGCTAGAGACAAAGCCCAAATCCTGCAAATGTACAGTGGTTACTTCACATACGTGAAATTCCATCTTTATTTCCTCTAGCTATAAAAGCATGAAACCATCACACATCTTTGGACAACATAATACGCAAGACACAGCATTCTGAATGGAAGAGCGTGACATTGTTAAATCAAAGATGTCATTAGTGCACACACCCAATTAACTGGTGATGGTGCCAGAATAATTGTGCTATATTTGCTGTAAAATAATGTAAAATAAAAAGGTCCCTAGTTCCTAAACGAGACAAGAAACCATCACTTTGATCTTTTATACTTTCAGTTACATGTGAAGTAATCTCAATTTGACTATATTTGGGCACACTTTGTGAACAGAACAAATTTGCTTTCCCCCACACACATAATCTCAGTCTAATTAAACTAATTGCTTAACGAAACTGAATGGTGTGGCTAGTTAATGATCTCTTGCTGGAAGATAAACGCCAAAGCACTTGAGCATAAGTCAAGGCTAAGCAAGCCATTTTCAAAGCAGGAAATTCATGTTGTTACCAAGTTAATTGTCTTTCCTATTGCATTTATGCTTCCTGTATCAAGCTATTTTTAAAAATACACAACAGGGCTGCTGCATCTATAAGTTCTCTAAAGGGATTTAAATTAATATGCCTAAGGGTTGCATCCCTGAAGAAAATATTATTTTAACCTTGGTAGTCTCTACATATCCACATTCTGCTTTGTCACTACAGTTATTTAGGTGAATACAGTGCTCGTAAACACCACGATTACAACTCTGGAGATCTGAGCCCTCTAATCATTCACAGAACTAGTACAGCACGAGCAGTTGCAGAGTAATGCCTAGGTCACACTACAAAGGTTTTGCTGTATTAACTGTATCAGTATAGTTAAAACCCTCCTGCTGTAGATCCTATCAGTATAAAAGTACTTATTGTGCAGTGTAGCTTATACTGGTTCCTCAACTTTTATACTAGCTTGGGACTTTTACTGGTACAGCTATGCTAACACATATAGCTATGCTGGTAAAATCTTCTAGTGTAGACCTACCCTAAACTTGCCACTATAGCAACAACCATGAGGTCAGGGAGCAAATCTAGGAGCAGGAGTTCAGTCTCCTTGGGAGCCACTGGTTTGCTATCCTCCCTGGTGAGAAGAGCAAGCAGGGAATCTGTGCCAAATGTGATGTATCTACTTCGCTATTTGAAACTGGACAGAGATGAACTCCTCAAATTCACTAGACCAGAGGAGCAGCTATCAGCTGATAACACTGGTAGGTTACAAAAGACCTAAGTCACAGGGGACCTGGGAGAAAGCCTCTGTACCTCAACTGTCTTCAACAACCCTGTCATTTGAATTTTAGGTCCCCTACTTTGTATTGTTTGCTTTAAATTAATTAAAATTGCACTAAACCAAAAAAAAAAGTGCAGGTGGGATAGAGCAACAGATGCTCACTGCTGCTGTTCAGAAAGCTGCTGCTGTTTCATTAGCTGGGAGCAGACTTATTCAGTACAATTAAGTCCAGGTGACAGGTATTTTTACTCTAGTATGATTGGTTGACCAATTTTGTTTGGCACCATCATGTTAATGGAATTGTGTGCTGCTCTATCGCACTAGCATAACTGTCTCCATCTAAACTAGTTACCTCATTTAAGATAACTTTAAAAATGTAAGAATGACCTGGCTGGCTGGCAAAATTGACCTAGTAGCACTTATAGGATAACCAAAAAGAAAAACTCAACAGCCACCCCCCTGCTTTTTTTTTAAACTATATTAAGACTTTCACTTTTTTTTTTTAATTGTGGTACCTAAAAAGACAGAGACACTTTTGAATTCAGAACCTGTACTGGGATTACTTGTGGCACCTTAGAGACTGACAAATTTATTTGAGCATAAGCTTTTGTTAGTCTCTGAGGTGCCACAAGTACTCCTCGTTCTTTTTGCTGATACAGACGACCACCCTGAAACCTTTATTGGGATTGGAAGATTATTACAAGTACATAAAAAAAAAGGGCACCTTTAACTTCTAAATGAAGGCCTACTTTTCAAGTTGGATTTCTTCAAATCCTCTAGAACAGTTTTGAGTGGCATGCAAGAGCATGAGGCTTGAACTAGGACACAAGCCCAACAGGTCATCAGAGTGACAGCACAGTTCTCAGTAGCTGGTTGGGTGAGTGCTGGATTACAGTGATCAGGCACAGAGGTTACTTTTTAAAAAAAAAAAAGGCTTGTTAAACCAATTCCTTTGAAAATCCAGTGAGCTAGTAAAATTTACCTTTTCCTATACATTTGGACAATTTTTTCTGTTTCCTACTAGTTGCCTTTCACACCCATCCATGTAGTTAGATAGCTTATAATAGGTCAGTTCCCTAAATCACATTAAAGAGAGAGACTAGAATTGTAAATAACCCTTATATTCAGTACAGATGTGTCTTGTAATCAAACTTTTCTTCCTTAAATTGCTGTCATTAGCTAGAAGTTAACACCCCAGTACAGTTATTGTGCAAGAATTATGCAAGTCTGCTACACTGTCCATAAGTAACTTTAATCCTTACAGGCCAGTTTTCATTTCTGCTTGGTTCTCAACTTCCCTCGTTTAATATGGAACATTTTGCATCCTGTTCACCGTAAGTTTTTCAGTTTGCAATTGCTTACTTTTATTTCCATATTGAGAGGGTTTTCTTAGCACCTTTTCAAGGCAAACTATTTCTGCTATACTCATATTTGCAGCAGGGTAAACCCATCCCTTCTGAATTCTCCCTTTTGTACAGAGTTCCAGTCAACACTCTGTTTGCTACAGTTAAAGCTCTTCCCCCATCTCATCATTGCTCAAAATCTAGTCTAATACAACCTTCAATGGAGTCCATTTATTATGGACATCAGATTTTATAATTCTGGAATTTTCTAGCCCACAAACAAACATTTTATACATGTACACATAACGTGTGGGTTAAGAAGAAAAGCACTGCACATTTAAGTAACTGGACCGACTATTTCTCTGCGTCTGTATAAGGCCATGACTACACGAGAGCGGTACCAAAGTGCTCCTAGGACTTAAGGTGGATGCAGTGTATACCAGCAACACTGCAATGTTACTAGTATAGTTTATTCCAGGCCCCAAGCCACCCATGCCAGTAAAAGCACCAGTATAATTGCATCTACACTAGGACCTTTTGTCAACACAGCCATCAATCAAGGATCACACCTCTTTACACCCCTGCCTGGCACATTTATGCCAAAGCATGGTGTACACATGGCCTAAGAGAATCTTCCACATCTTTGGAAGGCCTTTTGAGAAGTTTACTTTCAGATATACTGACATGCGGTTTAACACTATCAACTGTGACAAAGTTCCTCCTCTACCTTGGTGGGTCCTGCGCTTATTGGCAGATTTGCTCACCTCACTGATCTTCCCCACAGGCTCGGTCAACTTCTCCTGTGTCTGATCAGGAGTGGGGAGCTTTGGGGGAAACCCAGGTCCGCTCTCTACTCCCTGTGTATTGCAGCTGTCTATAGTGCCTCCTGTAACAGCTGCATGACAGCTACAACTCCCTGGGCTACTTCTCCACCACCGCCTCCAAACACCTTTATCCTCACCACAGGACCTTCCTCCTGGTGTCTGATAACGCTTGTCCTCCTCAATCCACCAGCAGCACAGCCTTTCACTCTCAGCTCCTTGCATGCGCCTCTTGCTCCCAGCTTCTCACACACACTTCCTCTCCTCTGGCTCCCTGCTCCCTGACTGGAGTGAGCTCCTTTTTTAAAGGCAAGTGCCCTGATTAGCCTGCCTTGATTGGCTGCAGTTGTTCTAATCAGCCTGTCTACCTTAATTGGTTCTAGCAGGTTCCTGATTACTATAGTGCAGCCCCTGCTCTGGTCACTCAGGTAGCAGAAAACTACTCATCCAGTGACCAGTATATTTGCCCTCTACCAGACTCCTGTACCCCACTGGTTTGGGTCTGTCACACAACCCTCCTCCATTATATGCACTGTATTATGTCCTTGAGGGTTTAGAGTATTATCACAATATAGTTTAACACTTTCCACTCAAACTACTTAATTATTTTCATAACCAACACCACCTTGCATACAAAAAAAGTCAGACATCATGGTTTCAGAAAAGTCAGGTTTTTGTACAAGTCTTTAATAAAAAACAAAAAATATATATAGTCAGGCATTTTATGCAATGCATATATTCTTTATATCTGCAGGTACAGATAAATAACAGGAGGCAGAAGCAAACATTTTGCTTATTGTTGGCAGTTAACCAATATCACCCTCTCAAGAGATATTATAGGGTTGCAGAATAATACAAGTCGTCTGTAAACTTCACATATTACAGAAAACATACCAGGCAACAAAACAGTAGTTAGATTTCAGAAATTCAAGGATATTTTTCTTAATCACAACCCAGGGTTTAAATTTAATGTTTGTTGTTGCAAAAATTAAGGCCAGCTTTGGATGAAAAAGTGTTTGTTAATTGAAGTGATGTTCCGGACTTACAGTCTATCCAATCCATCCATCACTCAACTTACTTCTCTTGACCACACATCAGCACTAATGAAAACTAAGCTGTACCTCTCCACAAAAAAAAAAAAAAAAAGAAAAGAAAACTATTTTGTATCCGTGGATCAGCATCCTGAACCCCAACTAATGTACGTACAAAGCAGTTAAGCTTCTTTAAATCAGTATTTGTCTAACTCAGTGTCCCAGAATAATAGCTATCCTTCCGCTTTACAGCACTGATGGCTCTACAGAAACAATATACACTGAATCAGAAAAGCAATTTATAAGGTCCACTGATAACACACAGCTGCTCATATCTACATATGTACATGTTTTCACAGTCAGATTTTAGAAAATTGTCATGAGAACTTGAGAAATACTTCTACTGAAATTTTTTTATAAATACTAAAAACTCCACTGTCAAAATGCAGGACAGATTTTTTAGATGTATCAAATTTAAATAGATCTTGAAAACTTGTAGAGTTTGAAGCTTGAAGGCTGTATAACGCTTGAAGATTCTTTAAAAATGTACCAGTAATTTTACCAGTTTCAGCAGACTGGTCACATGCAAAGGATTTTGGGTTTTTTGGATTAAGTCAGGTAGGAAAGAAACTCCACCACTTTTGAAGGGACAGGCAGGTTCTTGACTTGGCTAGTAGGCATCACTCTTCTAATTGCCATGCGACATAGGTGCTGAAGACTGGACACATGTTTTGGAGTTGCCCAGAAGTACACACTTCCATCGTGCGTTCTGCACACAAACACATAAAAGTCAAGTATTCCACAGAACTACTTTCAGAATTGCACACCCTTATAATTGGATACTGGGGGAAGGCCAGATAAATCCCCTCCTCTAAACTACTTGTTCCCTATCTCTAGATGTTAAATAGCAAAGTTGAGATTGCATGCTCTGCTCCTGGGCTAAAAAGCATCCAGCGGGTCTCACACAGCTCTCTCTCTCTCTCTCAAGCTATGGTGGCAGCAGACACTAAGGGTATGGCTACACTTGAAACTTCAAAGCGCTGCCGCAAGAGCACTTTGAAGTGCGAGTGTGGTCGCAGCGCCAGCACTGGGAGAGAGTTCTCCCAGCGCTGCATGTACTCCACATCCTCATGGGGTTTAGCTTGCAGCGCGGGGAGCGCACTTTGCAGCGCTGTATCTTGCAGCGCTCAGGGGTGTGTTTTTTCCACACCCCTGAGCAAGAAAGTTGCAGCGCTGTAAACCGCCAGTGTAGCCAAGGCCTGAGCTGCTCAGACTATAAATAGCAGTGTACTATGCTAGGGAATTCAAGGGGCCTGTGTAGGACTGCCAAGTGCACCACCTGCACAATGAGAATTCTCCCCTGGATGGCTAGAGGGCTTTTGCAGCATTTGCACCGTGCTGTTGTAGTGTGTATGGGTCAGACCCACCTTTGTTGCTTGCTTGATCATTTCCTAAATACTAAAGAGAAATAGAATGAGACTATGCTGGTTAAACTCTCAGTGGTGTTGAACTCAAGGCTTGAGTGACTAAGCTTTGATCCCTCCTTCAAACAATCAAAAGCAACAAAATATCATTTAGAAACGAGAAAACTAGAACTGTTAGTTAACATTTCCAAAGTCCTTTGAGAATGAATATTACTGCGTAAGTTAAGAATTATTAGCTGTATACTTACCCAGCAGCTAGAACACTGCCATCAGTAGAAAAGGCACAGCAAAGCCCATTGTTCAAAGGTGCAACCTGTACAGGATAGTCTTCTTCAATACTCCAGAACCTCACCATTCTGGAAGGAAAAAGTTTGCTGATAAAGGTAGAGTAACCAATTTCTTTAATGCAGTACAATAATTTATGAAGTGTTAACCTAACTGAGAAACAAATATATATTTATAATGTACTGTCTTCACTTGCAGGCATGTAGTCCGGTGGTTTTCAACCTTTCATTTGCAGACCTCTAAAAAATTAGAGATGGAGGTGTGGACTCCTTTGGAAATCTTAAACAGTCTGCAGACCCCCAGGGGTCCATGGACCACCGGTTGAAAACCACTAATATAGTCAGATATAACTTTATATTTGTGCATCAGACAGATATCAATTCTAAATATAATGTAAGTGGTTTGAAGAGTTTGCAACAGACACTACAGACTTCGTAACAGCATGCAAAAAAAAAAAAAGTAGGTTGCTGCAGCCAAATAATTTTAACTGATGATCTGAAAGTGTAGACTGAGTCTCAAAACATTAGCAGATGTTATTTCTGCTAGGAGTTCTCAGTATTCATTTTAGCAAGCCACCAAAGCAAGGTAACAAAGTATTTCCTTGCCTTAGATAGGATGCCTTCCCTATGTTCAAAACCCTTCTGCTTTAAAAACTTACTGTTAGTCTTCATTAACAAACCCATATACAAGTACAGAAGAAAAATAGAATGACCCAAGTAACCCTACTGATGATTTTTTCAAGAAAAATTTAATTCAAACAGACACAGAAGCACACTATTTCAATGATTTATTGAAATCAAGCTAAACAGAAGTCCCTTTATTTCTCCACCCTTTTACAGCTATCTTCGTATATTTAGAATGCTATTTAAGTTATATACCCTGTACACCATCTCTTGTTTATTTTATATGGCTATGAGAGAGAGTTTTACAACAGACCATCATTCATACAGCAAGGCATTGGTACAAGCAGTCTATCAGTCAGAAGTCAGTTCTAAGTTTAAAAAAATAAGGTGTGTGTAGTATAAGGAATTTTTAATTACTGAGAAGCAGCAAGAGTCTGACAACTCTTCCCTCATACTTACTTATCATCAGCAAGGCTTGCAATATGCAGTCCATCGTGACTAAAAGATACAGATCTAACCCATCTGTCATTCGCTCCCCCAGCAAATATTGGCGTCGGAGCGGGAAACAGATGCCTGTAGACAGACAGAAAGACAGGCTTAGTTAACAGCATAACCACTGAAAACTATGTAGGAGTTTCTGCTAGCCATGATCAGTGATAGACCTCAGGACAATTTTTATTTATTTATTTATTTTTTACACACATTTGTCTCTGAAGTATGAATTAAGAGATACTGCTGCAAAGCTCTACAAAGAGCACCACAGTATTTCTTTATATACTGAAGACACATCCACTAGTAGGTTTTAAAGCACCAAAGTCTTGAATTATGCATTTTCACTGATAGAAAAAGTATTCTCCCAGAACTGAGTTTTGAGATAATTGTTCATCTCAAAAATAATATTTCATGTTATAAAACAGGGGAATTTAATAACTACAAGATAGAGCAGTTTTCTCCCAGGGAATAAAATCTTACTGTTTGGTGCCAATATGGTACTACTCTCACCTTCTACTGTCCAAAGCTGATTTTTTTCTCATTTATTAGTCAAGTTAACCAAGTAAGAATCATGGGACTGGGAGGGACTTCAAGAGGTCATCTAGTCCAGTCCCCTGCATTCTCTTTCCAATTACTGTGCAATTAACAGGCATGCCTTAGGTTTTTATAAGATCTTGAACCATTTTAGCAATTGTTAGTAAATACTGACTGGTTATGATCTGCGTACGTTAAATTCTTTGTATATTGAAGACTCTCAGAATCTGTGCTGTATTAGCCCAAGCGTGTCTGGATTCTAAAGCCTCAGTGTCTGTTCTTAAGCTGAACTGAGCATGTGCCCAATGCTCAGCAACTTAATCAAGTATTGGGCTCTAATTATTCCCTGCTCCTCTCAGTCTGTAAGAGTCCAGGTGTTCAGGAAGGGACCCTTCTCAGTTAATGAAGAATGTCTACAGAAGTACATTATAATAAACACAGGGTAATTGATAAGGGGTGCTTATGAGCCAATTACATCCTGTGAGTGATAAAGGTATTTATTATTGCAGATGTTTGCTGTTATGAATGAAATAATGACCCACTGAAAGATATTTTTAACTCATTAGGAACTGCTGGTTGCCACAGCTGTCAGTACTAATGACTGGATTTGAAATCTGTGTCTCACATCCTATAACTAACTTCCCCAAAACTCCTTCCTTCTAGATCTGAACTGAAATATACTGTCACCACTTCTACAGTTACAGAGAGCTGGAATGTATGTCCTTCCAGAATAGTGCTGTATTAAAGTATTGCCTGATTGGCTTACTTATATAAATAAAACTTTAACTGAGTTAGTTATTTGACATCATATTAAATCTAACCATGCAACAATTCCATAAACTTTGTCACTCCTTACATTTTCATTAGGTACAAACTATGGTCAGATCCTTTTGTAAATTCCAAGAGGGAACTAAAAATTAACATTTAAATACTCTGCTTACCCAAATTCCATTAGAATAACTCCAATATGGGGATCCCAGACATAAACTCGAGTATCGTAAGATGCAGTAGCCAGTAAAGCTCCATCAGGGGAAAACTCACAAGCTACAACATCGTTGTGATGTCCTTCTAGTTTACGAATCATGGAGTACTTATCCATATCCCAAAGAAAAACCTGAAATTAGAAAAGCTAATGTTATAGCTTTTGCTCAGATACCCAATGCAGCATTTACATTTCTTAACTGTCTGCTACTTTTACTTAGGATTATATTAAATCAAGCATTATAAATTACTACAATTAAGAATATGCTCGTGTCATACTCAGATTAAAATCAGTTTTTAAAAAAATTAAAGCAGACATGCAAATTCTAACTTAAGTTTGTTAAATGTTATTTACAAAATAAACCAAAATATAAGAAAGGCAATGGAATTTAACCACGTAGTTTTACTGAAATCCATGTATTACGAAATTTTATTAAAATACACAGAAATAAATAGGATTAAGCACTAGTCCCCTCTTTTCAGTAACTACCAAATTTTTTAAAAAATATACAGACAGAAAAAGTAAGGTTAACATATTGTTACTCCAGTGGCATCCCCTTTGAGTTTAAGATCACTTGTTTACAATACGCTTGGATCACCGTCAGCCTAGGAAGAGAAACAGATACTGCAAGCAAAGAGAATTCACAGCCAAAAGAAATGTCTTTGGCAACATAACAAGGAAGTCTAACCACATTATTAAAAAAAATTTATGCATCTTAAGTTTAATTATATCAACAACAAAAACATTTGAGTATGTGATTTACCCAGCTTACTGTAAATCTTACTACAGAAATTGGTAAAGTACAAGTATAATACTAATTTTGAGGGATTTTACATGCAGCTCTACATTATATAAAACTGCACTGAAGATTGTGCAGAATATCTTGATATGAAGGATCTACTATGTTTTAACGTAATGTTACAGAAAATAGGCTAAATTTATGGGTACAAAACTATATATTAAATCTGTCCCTGCAAGTGCTCTTTAGGTCTTTTTCCCCCAGTACAATTTTACTTGCAGATTAAATACTAACAATATCTCAGACACATAAAATGCAAACAACTTAAGTTTAACCAAAGAAAATAGTATTAGTGCCTCACACACTTTACTAAAATGAAACCTTTTTTTAAGTCAGTTAGTTATAAGTATCATGTTGACCAGTTTCACTAATAAGACCCCAACATTCCATAAAACTGGAAAATAAAATTTAAGTTTTAGGAGTCAATGGGTTTCACTGCTGTGAAAATTAAAAAATAAAAAGAAAGAAAGAAAAAAGCAGAAAGTGGACATCAACCAGCACCTGCGTACGTACAGTACACCTTGCAGTCGAATGCAAGGTTACTTCGTCCTATGGTAAAGTTCGCCCCCAGCCTGGTAGCCAGAGATGCCACTCTTTCTGCCCAGCTAACACCATTGTGCGCCTGTGTGAGTGGTGCCAGCTTAACCTCAATCACACCAATATTGCTGCCACCACCTGTGACAGGGAAAGCAAGAAGCTTATGGAAAACACACAGCCTAAAAATATCAATGAATACATCCACATCTGTTCTATTTTAAAGGACTAAACTGTTCTCTATCAAATCTGAACTGCTAATTTACCAAACTTTTTTAAAAAATATAAAATGCATTCTAACAATTATCCTAGCTACCAGTCTTCAATGTTCACATTAATTATGGTTTTGCTAATCAACTAACTTTAGTATACTATTCATAAACTATATGCTAGTCTTTTCCCTTGCTGCTATTTTATACTAATTAATAGTTTTTCAGTGCCAAGAAGAGCAGTTTATTATAAAACGTGCTTTACCTGCACTGCTTTCAGTTCTTTAGCAGGACATTAGAATACAGATGGAAACAGAACCAATATGCTGTTCTTCATTCTAGATGTTTTAGACATATGAGTGCTATTTGTATTTGAGAATACGTAGAAACATTTTTGTTCAGCAGAAGAGACCATGACCAGCTCAGACTTTGAAAAGTCCTTTTAATTGAGCAGGAAATAGAAAGGATAAAATCAACAGCAAGATAATTTGATTAAAACATTAGCCTAAATAGTCCATTCTTAACACTACAAGTTTTACTTTCCTTGATTTTTATTTTATGAACAGATGCAGATGTGCAAGCTACTTCAAAGGATGCTTCAAGTTTCTTCAACTAAAAGCAGTGCAAGTTCTCAGTTCATAAATCAGTATATGAAGGCATCTTAGGTAGTTTACTTCAATTTCTTTCATGCAACTTCTTGCATCATCATAAAAACATTAGAAGTTCATGACACCGAGCACAAGCTTTGTTACTTAGATTTAAAGTGATTATATGCGCAATTCAATAATAAACTTATGAACAAGAAACTCTGACACATACTGCTTTACTGGCTCCGACCGAACACAGAATGGAAGAGTCTGGAGAAAAAGCACAGCCATACACCCAATTCTGGTGCCCTCTTAATACCTTCATCATATTTCCTGCAAAGGAAAAAAAAAGGCAAAACTAGGAGTATTAGTTCCAGATTAGTAACCCCCAGGAGTAGTCCAAATCCAGTTGTATTTAACATTTTATGCAAGAGATTTTTTTTAAAAAGACACTGTACTGTTGTTCTAAACTACTGTTTTAAAGAGACTCTGGCTGTATAAAAGTTACCTGCCATATTGAAATGGCCTCCGAACTCTGTACCTTGACCAGCAGGGTCAGCACACATACCATTGTAAATGGCCACTGAACCTCAAATACATGCTCCTTGCTGAGGTGTAGATACAGTCTGCACTATATGGGATGATGATTAAATGACTACTATAAGGGGGCTGAGGTCAATAAAGGTTTAAAAATCCAAAATATACATTGATACTACTGCTGACAGCTGCAGAAAGATTGCTCTATGCTCTCCCAACAGGTGAATTTAAAAAAAAACAAACAAACAAAACTATACCATCATCTTTCAGGTCCCACACTCTTAGCGTTTTGTCTCTTGATGCAGACACTAATATCAGGCTGCCATCTGGGGCAAAGGTTAAATCTCTGACCAATTCAGTATGGTCCATCAGATTAAGGAGGAGTTTTCCTGTTGTACAAGAACGATACCAATTAAGAGAAAGTGCATAGCAATTCTTTTCCTCAAATTAAAACGCCCACAAATAAAGCTTAAAGATAAAATTTCTCCTCCTTGCCTACTTTTGGAAACTGGCTAGAGCAGAGATGTATCTAAAAGATGTAAAGAAATTTATCTTGTATACATACTTCATAGTGATAAGACGCAGTTAATCTTTCAACTCTGACTAGGTCTGGAAAACTTCTAAAATCTATACAGTAACAAGATTAGATGTCTGAGAACTAACCTAAGTGAATTACCTTTTAACTTTAGATGAATGCATGGTTTTGTTCTTAACTTCAAAGAGCAAGTTTTTCAATAGCAACTTCCCTAATATTCATTAAGTAATTTCACTACTAAGTGACCAGGAGTCAATTGCAGCCCAATATAATGGTAATTACAAATTAAATTGCAGGCTCCCATACCCCCCTGTAGCTTCAAAGGTTACAACTGTCAGCCTATTTTAACAGAATCAGTATTGCTCATTAAAAAAGTGGGGCAAGCGATAATTATTTCTAAAAAACCTTCCCTATAACTAAAGTACTAAAGGAAACTCTTCCCTACCTGGAATGCTGAGTTTTCCTTAAAAAAGGCTAAAAAATTCAAGTGTCTCAAGTCAAGCACATACTTACACCTTTTTATGGACTGAGGCCTAAACTAGTATTTCTTCCCCCATGCCACCCAGTTCTCCGCCACATCCAAATGACACTTCTAAAGTGCATTTCAGGTGAGATTTCACACAGTAATGGTTTGGTCTGTAATCTGCCATCTTAGCCCGGAGACACTGAAGTACAACCTGAACCATTTCTCTTTTCAACAGCATTTTTTTAGTACAATTGTAGTTCCAAAGGTCCCTTCTATTTTTAGACGTAACTTAGTTCATTTTAACTTCACTTTTCAAATTAGCATTCATAAACCAATATATTTAGAATCTAGCTATTTCTAGTTTATGATATAACTACAATGCTGCATTAAGTGACAATGGCAAGACATACATTTAAACAAGCTCCCGTACCTGTGTATACATCCCATATTTTGATGCGCCCGTTGTTCAAGCCAGTTGCAAGGAGAAGCTGATCTTGGCCAAATTTGAATCGATGCCATTCTATATTCACACAGCGACTCTGTTTTTCAGGCACTGACGACCCAAACGCAAGACTCCAGACTATATCCCCACAATCAATTATATGCTCACAAGGCTTATTTTTTTGACCACTATCACTGTTCTGTCTTGAGAGTCTTGCATTGACTGAATTTGCAACATTCTTTGTGCCGTGCAACAAGCTGTAAAACAAGTCAGCATTTTAGAAAGAATGCACTTTACTCTACAAACACAATGAACTGAGTATTTTATTTCAATAAATCTATGGGCAGTCATAATACACATATTGCTACCATATCTAAAATTAATACCTTAAGATTTTAAAATGACTGCCCCTTGTTCCTCAGTTGTGAAAAGGGTTTGCCATTATCTGAAAACCTTGCCCATTATAGCAATAAATTTTAGTTTCCTAATTCTACTTCTGTACAGAGCAGTTAGCTTCTTTAACCCTTCATGAAAGATAACAAAGATAACATTTTAAATGCTATACTTGAACTGAAATTTTTAGTGAGAATCTGAATGTATATTACAGTTAAGTATTTGAGTTGTTTTTTATATAAAAGATTGGGGGAGGGAGGGATTCTCTCTGTTCTGCTACAACTCATCAATATGCCCTTCAAAACACTACATTTAATTAGAAAAATCCTAGTAAGAGATATTGAAGCCTGCACACCGTACTTAATAAACCGAGTACAGTGCAGAGAAAATTTATTTGCTATACAGGGAAATGCAGCTGACAATCACAAAAATGTAATTTACCAACTTCCAGATGGACTTAAAAGTGACCTGCAAATTAAAAATGTGCAGTGTTCTTTTTATAATGTGCTGAAAATATGCTGAGAATATTCTGCCTTTTATTTTTTTTTTAAGCTTAGAGATGCCAAGAATATAAGGACGTGTTTCCTGATTTTGTTGGAGAACCAAAGACTGGAGTGGGAGTTCTCAGTCCTCAACTGAAGAGGTAGGCTATCTGAATCTCTTAAAAGAGCTTCTCTCTCAGTGTTTCAGGAAGTTGATCTGGTGTTAAACAAAAAGGACAAGTTTAAAATCACTTCCTCTCTCATTGCATAAGTCTGTCTTTCACTTGTGGTATCACTAGTTCTCTCATTGTCCATAGTCTCCCCCTACTTATATAAAAATCAAGACAGTTTACCGAATAACCCACTCTCTCATTTATACATCTTAAAGAAGCAAAAACAGCACATCATCATCTTTATTTATTTGCAGGTCACCTCATATTTCTTTTACAAAATGAATAGGAGGAAGAGAATTTGATAGTAAACAGCACAATTTTTAATCTTACAAGTTATTAAAGCATTGAGTCCAGGGAACAAGCTTTACTATGCGATGTCCTTGTGACCACGCAAAGTAAGATCCATCAGGTGCAAAGGCAACGGTCCAGTTTTCACGTCCACACTTCTTATCAAAAGGAGATGTTGGGGCTAAGAGTTCTCCTATAGGACGTGATCTTGCTAAAAAACAAACAAAAAGGAAATCCCATTTAAAATGTGAATAAGAGATTCAGCATATTTTAAACTTATTACCAACAATGTAGAGATTTCTGCTGATATTTTTACTTTAAATCAGACAAACTAATTTTTGGCTAGAAAAATGACTGCTTCACAATAAATTCATTTAAAGTCTTCCTTAGTAGCGACTGCAAATATTTCAGGTCATTAAACAGCAGAAATGTACTTAAATAACCAACAAGAAAACCACATCTCAAGGTAATATGAACCCAGCTGAAATCTCATTTATGAGTCTATTGAAACTATTAAATTACTCTAGCCTCCAGCATTACAGATAGCACCAAAATTTGTCTCTCTGCAATTCAAGCAAGTATTTCAGTAGAGCTGAACAGAAAATTTACTTGGTGAAATTTTTGAAGTGTGTGCGATGTCAGTTACATTATGTCTCATCACCCCACATAAACAAAACACCACTACTGATGTACTGTCAGGCAAATGGGGAGAGATTTTTATACCAAAAATTCCACTCAATCCCACTTATTTCTAGTGAGTATAGCAGAATAAACTAGCATCAGGCAATCAGAGTAATAAATATTTGTATTCTTGTTTATTGGACCCGAACACAGAATATCTTCTCCCTCCGATCTAAGAGGAGGGGCAGTTTTATTGTCCTCAGTACACCAGCCAACAGATTTAAGAGGACAAAATAGCGCTTTTCAGTAAGTCCATTTTTACACATGAAAATTTAAAAGGAAGGGGGTACAAAAATATCACACATGGTTGTTATGAAATTTTAAAAATGTTTATTAAACATGCAAGTGTTTGTTATGGATTTACAATGTTCCTACTTCAAAATCAACAGCCTTGAGCTTGAGCCTCCCTAATATGAATGGAAGGAAATGTGCAGCAGCCCTGCCCTTCATGATGAGTAAGTGTCCCAGGCTGGTTTCTCACGTGCTGTCTGTATTCATACAGGAGGGTGGAGTTTCTGTGAGTACATGAGAAACCCAACACATGCAATGGCAGCTATTAACCATTTCCAAAAAAGAAATGAATGTTGGTAACCATGAAAATATGTATTTATACGTTGTTTTGTGGCTTAAACAGGGACTGTTTTAAAAAGTCACCAGTAGAAAATGTCCAAAATAGCTAAACAAAGTATCATACATAATTTTTTTTTTTAATTAGAAATCCCTTGCTATCTCTTATCTGCAGGTTTTGTTGGGGGTTTTTTGTATTACCAAAAATAAAATGTCACATAAAATGTACGATATTATATATACTCCACAATTTATTTATTTTTACAAGTGACTAAACACAATAGCTTTAACAAAAGAACCATTTTGTCAGATAGTCCATTTTTCACTTAATAAGTTGACTGAAATCCGTATGTCTATGATTTCACACAACTAGCAGCCACCTCTTATTTCAAAACCGAAAAGGCAAGGACAAAGACTTTGCCAATCACGACTGCTGCATCAGGTTAAATGGAGGAGTTGACAAGCATGGTCTGAAAAACTCTTCTGTAGCTACGTGTCCTTCCTCCTGCCGCAGAGTACATACTGTATTGCTCTCCCCTCCACCCTAAGGCATCTCAGGATGCTCCATAGTGTGGTTAAAACCTTTCCTCCCCCATGGGCACTAGCTGGGCCATCCCAAACCAGTGACCACAGTATAGATTGTAACGAGGCTGATAGCTTTTATTTTTTGCAATCACAGAGCTGGACGCCTATAGTAACCGCACCCCTTATCAACAGCCAACAATGCCTGGGTTCCTCCTTGGTATCCACACCCACACCCCCATCTCACCATCCAGGCCCCTCTCCCCACCCAACATCTCATCCCACTGGGATCCAGGGAGCCCCCAAACCCACCCACCCCCTCGCCGCAAGTCTCAATGTATCCCCCCAGTCTCTCCAGAGGTTCTCCCCTCGCTAACTGGCTTCCCTCCAGTGGGTGTGTCCCCCACACCCAAACTCCCATAACCCCCCTCCCCATCCCATCTCCCCCACCTCTCCAGGAACCCCCACATCCACCTCTGCCCACATTCTATTCAACCCAACCCCCCAGCCCACCTCCACCGCCTCTCCAGGACCCCCTCATACCCATTTCCTCGCCTACACCTACACTCCCCCAATCCTCCCTTTCACCTCTCCAGCCCCTGCTTTCCACCCCTCCAGCCTCCCATACCCACACCCCTCCAGCCCCCCTTTCCACTCCTCCAGCCTCCCATACCCACACTCCCCCAACCCTTTCCACCCCTCCAGCCTCCCATACCCACCCCCCTCCAGCCTCCCATACCCACACCCCTCCAGCCCCCCTTTCCACCCCTCCAGCCTTCCTTGCCTACTTTTGGAAACTGGCTAGAGCAGAGATGTATCTAAAAGATGTAAAGAAATTTATCTTGTATACATACTTCATAGTGATAAGACGCAGTTAATCTTTCAACTCTGACTAGGTCTGGAAAACTTCTAAAATCTATACAGTAACAAGATTAGATGTCTGAGAACTAACCTAAGTGAATTACCTTTTAACTTTAGATGAATGCATGGTTTTGTTCTTAACTTCAAAGAGCAAGTTTTTCAATAGCAACTTCCCTAATATTCATTAAGTAATTTCACTACTAAGTGACCAGGAGTCAATTGCAGCCCAATANCCCCCCACCCTCACAGTACCCAACCCCACCCATTCCCCCAGGCTCCCCTGCTCAGTCCCCACGACCCCACAGACACTCCCCTCCCTGCCGCGGCTCTCACCGATGAGCTTCTCGTTGACACTCGGGGGAAAGCTGGCCATCTACGGAGCCGCCCTTCGGACCGGCTCTGACACAGATCAGGGCACTTCGGGACTGACCGACCGGACCAAGCACTACCGCTGCGCTAGGCAGGACCGACACTGAGGCAAAATGGCCGCCGCGTCCGGGAATGTCGTGTAGGGGCGGGGCCAGGACAGCAGGCCACGCCCCGTTCAGGGGGCGGAGCTATGAGCGCGCTCGCGCGCACACACGCACAACCCGTTTCGCCACCGTGAGGCAGGTCTGGCGCGGGGAATACGGGGTGGCCACAGCCTTGGGAGAAACCATTTAACCATTCCACGGGGGGAGGCGTATATAAGAGTACGGGGCAGAACCACGGCTTGGGCAGAAGCAGGGGGTAGGAGTTTAGGGCAGGGTGAGGAACAAGGTTTGTGCTAGAACTCGGGTTTGGACTAGAACCAGGGGCAGGACCAGGGCTTGGACCAGAACCAGGGCCAGAACCAAGGGGGTAGGACCAGTGTTTGGACGAGAACCAAGGAGCAGACCAGGGCCAGAACTAGGCACAGAACCAAAGTTTGGACAAGCTGGCATGAAAATAAGTCCTGACTAGGGCAGGACCCCTGACTAGACTGTAAACCCTCCAGGACAGGGACTATGTTTTCATACAGTTATGTACAGCACCTGGTACCAGGGAGCACCGATCCTTACTGGGGCTGTAGAGTGCTGTTTGTAATGCAAATAGAAAATAATAGTTCCAGATAGGACTGGTGTTAGGAAGATTTCAATGAGGAACAATAAAATCTGAGAAATGCAGTCTTGCAAGCCATCTTGTCTAAATGGCCCCAAACTTTTCTCTGAAATTGGGCTTGTGTTTTGCACCTGTAAATTTTTTTCCATGCAAGCAGCCTTCTTTGCTTGCAAGTCAGGAAGTTAGACAAGCAGACTCGGGAGGAAGAGATTTCAAGGGCTAAATTTTCACAACAGCCTCTGAAGTTGGATATTATTTTCCTCATTTAAATGGACATTGGAAAGAGATCCCACTTAGGGACAAAATCCCAAGGCTTAACAGGCAGAGGCCCACTCTCAAGGTGCATTCCGCCAATGAACTCTTTTTCCCCTGATGGTGAAATAGTATCTTATGTTTCATTGGTTGAGTGAGATATACTTTTTATCCTACTGGAGAATGAAAAGGGTAGAGTTTCTATGGAACCAGACAAAACTAGAATCATCTCTTGCTTTTCAATTAAACTCAGCCAAACTAGTCTTTAATTTATAAATGCAGTTGTTTCCTTTCTTCATTCTCTTTTTTTCCTTGCTGTTCTTTCTTATACATTCCCTTTCTATACCTCTTTCTGTCTGGCTGACTTTGTCAGTTTTGCTGTCCCCCCTTTCTCTGGTTTGCTTGAGGGATTTGGGAGCAATACCTGGAATAATATGTCCCTTTTTAATAGCTCTCAAGAGCAGTACTGATGGATCACAAAATGCATTCCATCTTGCACTATTTACTGTCCTTGCCATTAAGTGACGCTAATCTAATGCTCTTTCCACTAATGTAATTTATATTCCTAAACTATTTTGTTAAATCTCAGCTCATATTTTAGTCCTAAACTTTTGTGACTGCACTACAATCAGCTGATTCCAGACACCCTCCCGATGTAGTGTTACAGCATATTAATCCTTTTTTCCATTACTTCCAGGTCATCACCCTAAGGTTCAGTTTCCCCGCTCTCTTTCTGCCTAGCTGTGTCTACTCTATACATAGAACCACGTTTTGACCCAGTTCTACAAAAATCAACACTATCGGGGAACCTGATTATGACAGGTACTTTCCATGACATGGTTCACTCTTGCAGAGCAGATGGGACCTAACTATTTTGCAGTCTAGCAAGGACCCAGCCTTGCTTGTAGTATGACTCCTGGACACAGGTGAAATACAGTTCGTTCCCATTTACCCTCTCACTCAACCAAAATCATGTTGAGGGGGAGAAGTGTGTGACAATCCTTTGACCAGGTCTAGCATGTTTTATTTTGTAGTCTAGGTGGAATCTTGTCTGACATGAATATAACTAACGATTTCAGTGCAATCCACCCAGCAGCATTTTTCTTACCACAAGCATGTTGGCTCATCCACATTCACCATGCTGCATGATGATGCTTGTATGAGGGCAATCTTAAAAAATATGGGTAGCTATCCCTTGCTGCTTCAGCTCAGATTCCTAAAGGCAGAGAAATGTGGGTGTTTTTCATTAAAGATGTCCTCCTGCAAAAAGACCCAGGGAACTGGTGCATTGGCTAAACCAGTTACACAAATTTGGTTAAGTAATCCTGTGTCTACACAGTAGACGAACCCAGTTAGAAACTACCTGCAGCCTGTCACGCACATTACAGCTGTTATCTAATCAGGGTAAAAATTTCTGTACTATGAGTTCATCTTGTTGTGTGTGAACATGAATCATGTATGAAGTCAGCCATGTTACAAAGTGCCTCCAAACTAAGCTTATCTGTTGAGTCAGTGGTCTAAACCCCCTTGTGTTATGGGATCGATTTATGACACAGTTACCTTCCCATATGATTCAGTCTTACAGGTTAGGTGAGATTGAACTATATTGCAGCCTTGCTACTGCCCACTGCTGTAGCATGCTTCAGAAACACCTTTAAAGCAGTTAAATCCTATTTGTGCTGCAAGACTGAATCATACTTTAACTGTGTCAAGAGACTCATGCTTTGTAACCGATCCCCCAAAACAGCAGGAGTCACAGCGCACATATAAACCACTTGCTCATGCATCCTGACTTGTAGCCTGGAAACCCTAACTATGACATAATGTCAGCCAATATGCTTTCTATCGCTACTTCAGTGAAGACATAGTGAGCTTGTGTTCATAAACTGGATATTCAGATAGGATAAGATGAGACATGCTCTTTAGATGCTTAAATATAATAAGGGCAGCAGTAACATTCCTACCTGATGAGTAGGATGGGTGTTGTCTCCATAACTTTTTTAACTTTTTCAGACAGGTTATGAAATCTTTGATGTTTGTGAAATTGCAGGGCAATATCTAAAACAAAAAGTGACTTTAATTTTTTGTGACTGTGTTGTGGAATCCATGGCTATAGGATTTTAACAGGGGCTTTTGATTTCATATTTCCCAACCATTGATATTATGTAAGGATCCAGCCTTTCCTTGCCCTGCTTTATAGGCTAATACACAGTCTGGGGAAATGGTAAAATTTTGAGCCAGAATTTATAGTTAAGCTGCATAGGGAGAAATGGACCACAAGGCTAAATCTCACTCTTCCTGACATGAGAATGACCATACTGGGTCAGAGCAAAGGTCCATCTAGCCCAGTATCCTGTCTTCCGACAGTGGCCAACACCAGGATCCCCAGAGGGAATGAACACAATGGGTAATCACCAAGTGATCCATCCCCTGTCGCCCATTCCCAGCTTTTGGCAAACAGAGGCTAGGACACCATCTGGGCTAATGGCCATTGATGGACATATCCTCTATGAATTTACTTAGCTCTTTTTTTAACCCTGTTATAGGTTCCTCTGGCAAGGAGCACCACAGGTTGACTGTGCGTTGTGTGAAAAAATACTTCCTCTGGTTTGTTTTAAACTTGCTGTCTATTTCATTTGGTGGCCTCTAGTTCTTGTGTTACGAGAAGGAGTAAATAACACTTCCGTATCTACTTTCTCCGCACCAGTCATGATTTTATAGACCTCTATCATATCCCTTCTTAGTCGTCTCTTTTCCAAGCTGAAAAGTCCCAGACTTATTAATCTTGCCTCATGTGGCAGCCGTTCCATGCCCCGAATCATTTTTGTTGCCCTTCCTTAATCATCCATCCATTCCCCTCTCTGTCCCTTCCTCCTCCTTTTCCCCCTTTCTCTCTCCATCTGTATCTCCAAATTCTCTCTCTCTTCTAAAGGCTGCATGGCCCCTTTCCTTGGCCTCTGCTCACTTTAGCAGCCATTTGGTCCCTCATCTCATGCTACTCATCAGGGCTGTCATTTTAGTTTCTTCCCCAGGTTCTCCTCCTTCCTAAATCTCTGCTCTCAGTCCCGATTTTGCCATGATTTATCCCAACACTGCCCGTGTCACGTTACACTTCCATGTAGATGCTGCTTCCCCAGTGGGCAGAGATTCCTGATGTCCTCAGATAGCACTTTTAGAAGTGCCAGCATAAGTAAACCTCACCATTAATCTCTGAGCCTTCTTGGCCCTGCTGAACATGGAAAGAAACTACATTCACCAGACAAAGAACCTTTCAGAGTTTCTATTACATTGAGCCAATTCTGCCAAAACTTGCTCCAACACATTCTCTCCTACTTAAAGATGCAACAAACAGATGCTACCCCCACAGCTCAAAGGGCACCGTTAAATTCTGCTGGAAAGAAGTTTGTGCAGCAAGGTTTGCAAAGAGCTCAGATTAAATAATACTTTTCTATAGCGTCTTGTATTTGAGGATCTCAGAGCACTTTAAATATTATTATCCCTATTTCACAGATGAGGAAAGTAAGGCAGAGCTTCAGGGCTTGTCTATCTGGGGAAACTGCTTGACACAGCTATAACAGAATAATCATTCCACTATAGCTAAACCAGAATAGATCCCTGTGTGGACACTCTATTCCAGAATGAAATTACCTTTAATTTGAAATAGTAGCCACCTAGGGGAGTTGGCATGTCTAAATTATACTGGAATAGCCATTGCAGAATAGTTATTTTGTGATAGCTATGCTGGTAAATTTCCACCATGTATCCAAGACCTAAATGACTGTATTAAGGCCTGAGCTACACTAAAAAGTTAGGTCATCCCAGCTATGTTGCTCAAGGATGTGAAAGATCCACACCCTTGTGCAGCAAAGTTAAGATGACCTGACCCCCCGTCGAGACAGTTTTAGGTCAACAGAAGCTTCCACTGTCCTAGCTACTCCCTGTTGGGGAGGTGGATTAACTATGTTATGCTGCTTGAAGTGTAGACAAACCCTAATATTAGTGCACTGGCAAAGGCAGGAAAAGAAGAAGGGGCTTCGACTCCCTGTCCTGTGGTCCAACCACTAGACATGGTACTTTATGAGCAGCACAAAGTCTGGGTCATTTAAGTCTCTTTGTGCTGTTTGGAGATGGAAAAGCCCTGAACATCTATCCTCATTTCACCACTTAATTTCTCCCAAATGTCTGGGGTATTTGTACCGCTGGTGAATAACATGAAGTGTCCCTGGAGTTACTTATAAGCTATGAATGTTTGAACTGGGCCATCACGTAGCTGAGATTACTCACTTTGGAAGACTGCTGAGGATTTGCATGCCTCTACACAGCCAGAATAAGGCTGCTGTGTTTGCTTACCTTTTGGGGCTGTTAAATGAAGGCCGAGAGAGCAGACAAGTAACACAGTTTTGGCAGTGTTACCAAGCCTGTGGGTTTCCTGCTATTCTTGTGTAGGATTTTTAAAAGAAGTGATATTCTTCTTGAGTTCTTTTGTTATATCCATATGTATCCCCCCAACAGCTGACATTTCCGCCCATAGGATTCTCCTTCTCCTTGGAGTCACAGATTTTTAAGGTCAGCAGAGATTAATAGATAAACTAGTTTGACCTCCTTTATAACTTAGGCCACAGAATTTCATCCAGTTACTCCAGAGATGGCTGTCACTATTCCTTTGCGGATTAGGCAGGGTCAGGGATGCAATAGGCAGGGTGGAAGCGGCTTGCATGCCCTATACAGTCACATGTTGCATGAGCCTGGAAGGCTGTGCAAATGGCTCTGGGTGATTTATGCTTTTTCCATTATCTTTCCTTTCAGACGCAGCTGCCAGCTCTGCGTAGTGTTGTTCAGCTCGGATGTTAATGAGCTCAGTGCCATATTCCCCCATCAGCCTCTGTGAAGATGTTATGGGTTGCAGTGAACTTTCACAAATAAAGAGGGAGTTTACTTTTGAGGCAGGCGGGCAGCCAAGATTACTTTCTAAAGTCCAGCCTACATGGCTCTTTCTGATGCCATTAAAGCACCAGCTTCTATTTATTCAATTTTCTTATTTACTGATCCACTGAATCTGGGCACGTGTCTCATTTCTGTTTCTGCCTTTGGACTTTTAGAGTAGTTGGGTTGATTTAGAGTTCTCGTAACTGTCCTTGCTGACGTTTCTGTGGCTCACTCAATGAATTATTAGACCTAATTTGGCAAGCAAAGGCTAGGGGGCCTTAAAGGCCTTGATGGGACCTTGCTGCTTCTGTAGAGATTGATTCAGCTTCAAAAGGAGGAGAAAAAGGTGGACAGACTGCTAGGTGGAGGGTAAAACAGTGCTCATCAGATCAGAAGATATGGCCCATGGGCTGGGTTGCATCCTCACTGGTGCAGGGAGTTGCAAATAGTCCTTCTCTCCGTCATCAAAGCCTCTTGTATCATGATGGTGGCAGTGGGGATTTATCCCTAGAGGAAGGCAGATGGTGTTTCTTTTGCTGCCCTGCCCAGGGGAGGCAGATGTGAGTCCCACCATAAGGGCCCTAAGAGGCACACTGATGGAGGCATGCATCAAGGATGAGCGGTAGCAGCCACTCCCTGGTCAGTATCACCTACTGTCTAGCTGTCTGCAGGCCCCTCAGCCAGGTGGTGGTTGTTGGCCACCCAGCATTACCATAGCCTTCTGTTGGCAGACTTCCATCTCTGAGAACCAGGCATCCTCGTGCATGAATCTTGGTTTAAACTGGCATTAACCAGCAGTGCATCTAGCTCATGGCACTACTGCTTATGACACAATTCCACCTTCCCCACACAAGCCAGACCAACCGTTTTAAAACTCTGCTCATGAACAACTTCTGTTAATCCTGGTTGTTTGGCTGCCTCAATGGGCCCTAGAGGAAAAGGACACAGCATGCTGCAGAATTTGGTTCAGTAATAATTGTCATATGTATAGCCCTGTGCTATAGGGAGGCAGGGTGCTGTGTCCCTGCCCCCAAAGAGCTTACAATCTATAGACCAAACACAAGACGTGATAACCAAGAGGGAATGCAGAGCACAGGTCCTCATGCCGATCAGATCCAGGTGGCTGATCTGTGTAGCTGTGCATGTGTCTTGGTGGTGTGGCTTTATTAAAAAATAATATGTAGTCTGGTGACGATGGCTGGCAGATCCAACCTGGCTATCTCCCTTGTTTCTGTGGCTGCTGAAGTGAAGGCCACATGTAGGAGAAGGACAGGGGGAAGAGGTATCCTGGATCAACTCTCGCTGGTCCACTGGGGGCAGGGAATGGGAGGAAAGGAATAGCAGGTCCAGAGGAAAAGTGGTAATACTCAATGTTTACCCACAACTGCAGCATAACCGGATGGTTTCTACTAAAATGGCCAGCAATGGAATAGATCAGGGGTGGCCAACCTGTGGCTCCGGAGTCACATGCGGCTCTTCAGAAGTTATTATGCGGCTTCTTGTATAGGCACCGACTCCAGGGCTGGAGTTACAGGTGCCAACTTTTCAGTGTGCCGGGGGATGCTCACTGCTTAATCCCTGGCTCTGTCACAGGTCCTGCCCCCACTCCATACCTTCCCACGCCCTCCCCTGAGCCTGCAGTGCCCTTGCTCCTCACCCTCCTGCCCAGAGCCTCCTGCACGCCATGAAACAGGTGATTGGAAGGTGCAGGCAGGAAGTGGGAGGCGCTGATCAGTGGGGCTGCCGGTGGGTGGGAGGCGCTGGGAGCCGGAGGGGAGTTGATGGGGTTCTGCTGAGGTATTACTGTGGCTCTTTGGCAATGTACATTGATAAATTCTGGCTCCTTCTCAGGCTCAGGTTGGCCACCCCTGGAATGGACAGCATGAAAATCACAATGGTTCATCATTAGGTTTCAGAGTAAATATCACCATTTCCACAGATATGGGTCAATTCACAGTTCTCTTAGTGCCTGGTCTTCAGCGTGGTCTCAAGACAACCTCCCTTTTTACCCCCTGCAGTTTTGTGAAAGTGTTTGATTGCATTTGAATGGCTGGACTGCACGTATGCAGCAGCCAGTTAAACATCTGATGACATGCACCGCTGGAGCAAAGCTACACCCACGGTTATTTTTGTCCATAAGCCACAGAGGAGAAGAAAATGGAGCCAGATTTAATGAAAGTTTAGATTCCAGAGAAAACTGACGGCAAAAGCAGGGAAAAGCTGAGATAATGTACTAGCCGGTGCCAGCTCCATCCAGTTCTTCCTTCCCCCTCACCCTCCCATTCAGGCCTAGGAAGGTTGGAAGGCGGAAAAGAAAGTTACCAAATAGGAACAATTCATGCTTCGAAAGCCCTATGTCCCAAATCTACAATCTCTAGTCATTATTAACACCAGAAATTGTGAAAGATCAACAGCCTTTCCCTTGGACACTGACTTAAAACATTTCAAGTTTCCTCTTGTGGCCATGGACCTCCATTTGGGGATCTTTGTTCAGCCATCATCCCAGTCCAAATAATGTACAGCAGCCTAGTGAATCCAAGGGGCGGGGCAGCACACTTCACTTTAATGCCTTGCCACGCTACTGGTAAGTAAGAACTCAAGGGCCATAGACTGGATCATTTAAAAATCATTACATGAATGGGACACATGTAATTTGGCTGCAGATTCTAACAGCCGCCCCCCCCCCCACCCCCCAGTTCAAATGGCCAGACACAGCTCTAGGTTGCAGAGATGACACAAACATTGCGGAGTAAACGGCGATCTAGAGTCAGGACATGCAGCTGCTATTGAAGTCCATGGGCGTTGCACCCATTTGCAGCAGGTCTGAATTCAGCGCCGCACTTTTAATGATGTAAGGGCTGACTGTGCTAGTATTTAGACTGTTACAGTGCACCCATCATTGTGGTCTATGAGCTCTAGAAGGGCCCAGTCCCCACACCTAGGAGAGTAAAGATTGCCACAGTAGCCAGTTCTGCACCTGGTTGAAGGGGGAGAAGGTTCCTTGTGCTCTACACACACAAGGCCCAGCCACGCTTCAGCCCTTCATTAAGAGGAAGAATATAATGCAGGGGGCAGGATTATGTATAGGGGTTGAGCAAGCATAATGAAGAGGGAGGTCTGAGACTTCCCAAAAGGAATAAGGCTGAGATTTTGAAAGGCATTAAGGAAGATAGATCCCAGTACCCACTGAACAGCGATGACAGTCAGATGCCTAACGACTCAGCGACAGTCAGATGCCTAATTCTCTTCAGCATGTAGTTAGAGAGTTCCTGCCCTGGAGAGTCTGCCGTCTAAATAGACCAGAGAGACAAAGGATGGGAGAGGAAACAGAGAGGTGAAGTGACTTGCCCAAGATCACACAGTCAGTCAGTGGCAGAGCCAGAAATAGACTCTGTCTCCTGACTCCCAGACAGAAGCCCAGTTCACTAGATCATGCTGCCTCCCCAGCAATTCTTACTAGTAATTTCCTTTCCCTCCTACTGTACCTATAGATTATCCACCTCTAGCTGAAAACTTGAGCAGTTTTCCTTGGCTGTTCGAAACTTTGTTTGAGTCTGAGTCCTAAGGGGTTAATCTGAAAAGGACGGATGAAATAGCATCCATGTGCTGTGGAAAAATTACATAGCTGGAATACTGGGAGAGAAACTGAGCTTGTGTTTTTCTTGCATTCTTTTGGTTTCTCAGAAGTTTTATCATTTTGGGGCCATTTCTTTGTGGTGTAATAAGAGGAACTTGCAGATTATGGTAAATTAATTGTTTTAATTATGAGTTTTTAGTGACTGCACTGGAGTAAGGGCGGGTGCTGGTTTGGGCTTAATTTTTTAGGCATACCACTTTCCTTCATTGCAAGCTAACCGTTGGCATTGCACCTTGTGGGAGCCCACTTCCAGACACAGCAGCAGTGCTATATTTATCATTCTAGATGGCAGACCGTCATGCTGGGAAATTTGGACTTGAACGGTTCAGTCAGATGATAGTGAAAAGATTCAACTAGCAATAATCACACCTAAGATTATATTCACACAGCAGAAAGGCCATGTCAGCGCCCTGGAAAATTAGGTTGACCTAGGAACCCAAAAGCTCTTGTGGGATAGTGGAGAGATTCCTCCTGACTGCTGAGTGGAGAAAGATCAGAACAGCCTGCACTAGGAGGCCAGACTGTCCCCTTTGCGAGATGCCAGTTCTGCTAACTGCAGGACTTTAGTGCTGTACGTGCTTTTCTACGCTAAATCAGTTTCTTTGCAGTATGCTTTGGTTCTGGGTTTGTCACTGTTGCATTAATAAGAATGAGCTGTTGCTGAGGGTCCCATGCGAGTGTTCTGGATAGAACTCAGCGAAATTTTTTGAACAGTTTATTCCCCAAAATATGCAGTTTTGGTTGACCTGACACTGTTTGCAAATTTGACAAGAATTTTCGGAATAGCTGCATCCAGAAAATGTTTGAGGTGGGGTTTTTTTGGTTTGTTTTTTTGGGGGGAGGGGTTAGATTCACTAAACAGGGAGGGGACGAGCCGCTGCTGCTGCCGACCTCATAACTTTTAGCCCAATGATTAGGGCACCCACTGAGGATGTAGGAAAACCAGGTTCAGTTCCCTCCTCTGCCTGAAGCAGAGGTGTGTTTTCAATTTCGGTTCTCCATGTCTCACGAGTGGGCCCCTAACTGCTGGGCTGGGGCAGCTCTTTCCTGCTGAAGCTGTTCCACTTTGCGTAAGGGATATAACTATTAATTGGAGCAGGCATTGCATTCCAGGTGAGTGCCCTGGGCTATCAGCTAGTCCGGTGGGCCTTCCTCAGTCTCTCCTGTTGAAGGTATTCCAAGGCCTTCCATTAGGGTGACCAGATGTCCCAATTTTATAGGGACAGTCCTGATTTTTGGGTCTTTTTCTTATATAGGCTTCTGTTACTCCCTACCCCCATCCCGATTTTTCACACTTGCTGTCTGGTCACCCTACCTTCCATGGCCAGAGAGTGACTCTACAGCCTGGTGTTTAGGGTCTCTTATTAACATGTGAAACTTGGACAATGAATGACTATTTGCTTTATTTTGAAATCTTGGCATGGCTGCCACAGGCAATGGGCCTGGGAAAGCCCACACGGGTGATCATGTCCCTTGATGTGTGTTCATTAAGAAAATACTGTTATGAATGAGCTGAGGGGTCAAGAGACCTGGGTTCTCTTTCTGGACTATCAGACTTCCTGATTGGCCTTGTCAAGTGACATCTTCCTGCAACCTCTGTTTCTCTGCCTGTAAAATAGGGGATAATAAAACCTACCTTTCAGGGTTGTTATGAGGCTGAATTCATTAATGTTTGTAAAGCACTTTGAGATCCTGCTAGAGAAGGGCAAAGTATTCCCACTTCTGCTGTGTGACCATGGACAAGTCTCGTCCTCTTCCTGTAACTCTGTTTACACTGTAAACTCTTTGGCAGAGGAACTGTCTTTCCCTGTGTTTTTATTGTGCCTGGTAAAATGGGACCCTCTCTCAGTTGGGGCCTCTAGGTGCTATTGCAATACAAATATTAAATAATAATAATGGCTGGCCAGATCTAAGGAATGGCAGAATCATACTATTATTTATGATTAGCGGTACCTTCAGCAGCCCAAAATATGAATGCATGTGTTATGGGAGACCACACAGCCCAGGAACAATTCCTGCAGCACACGAAATAGGCTGAGCCTTCACTGAGTCTCCACCCTGAACTATGGCAAAATAATCCCAAATGTTACAAGCATCTGTCTTAATTCTGTTACCCTGCATGTTGTAAGAGGTTCACAATTTCTCTGCATGACACTCCAATGCTGTGCATTGCTCTTCGGTATGTAATCGTCCTGCACACACACTTAGATTAAAGGGCCTGGGCCTGGGAGGGGCTAAAAGCCCAGATCCTGTTGATTTAAATGGGAATTCAAGGCCTGCAAGCTCCTAGCAGGATGTCCTTTAAGACCCCGTAGGATCAGGCACTCTGTCTGTGATGTTTCCATATGATTGAAAGTGACATTCTTTTTCACTCTGGAACAAGATGTTACCTAGCTGCTGTATATTCCGTCGAATAGAGAGAAGTTTTTGTTGGATTAAATCCTTTTGCTATACTCTATAATTATACTCCATTACAATGATGCACTAAATCTCTCAGTGCAATCATCATGAAAACTTCTGATTCTAATTGATTTTATTAATGTCGGAGAGGAAGTATGGTCTTGTGGTTAAAGCATGGGCCCTGGAGTCAGGAGATCTGGCTTTTTGTTTTAGCTCTGCCACAGGCTTCCTGAGTGAATTTTGATGAATCACGTAATCCCATCTCTGAAACAGCATTAACAAAATCCAACCTTAAATTATTAATACTTGCAAAGTGCTTTGAGACAGTCAGCAGCTAAGTGCTAGTGAGGGACAAAATATTATAATTAAACACTGGATTATACCATGGGCCAATTTCTCCTTTATCCTACACCTTGTGAGAGTCATTTACACCAGTGCAAAGTGGGTGTGAAATGCTCCCTGGACAGAATGGTGTAAACGATTACCCAAGGCATTGAGCGAGTTAAAATCCAGCCCTGTGACTTTATTGCAGCATGTGATATGAATGTAGGGGTGAGAAACAGGCTCCTTTGTCCATTATTTTGTGTAATTTGATTAAATATAGAAATGATCCAGGGCCCAAAGGCTCTCAGATTTGATGGAGTTTGCATCTGATATTCCAGCCTCAGCCCACCTCTTCCTGAATGCAAGTAGAAGAAAGGTGGTTTTGGTAAAGGCCCCCTGCTACTCTTCCGTCTCCTCCCGTTGCAGAGCAGCAAAGGCAGGCTGCTGCGAAGCATTTGGAGAGATGACGCCTCTTGGCCCCAGTCCCTCTGCCAGCAAACTCCTGCAGATTGGAGACAAACGTATCTTCGCTTGCATTTCGCTGTTCAGTTTAATACTACGGGCCCCTCTCTATTAGTTTGTTTTGCAAACCAGCTCCCTTTCCCTCACAAAGATGCCAGACATCTCATTTGTCTGTCATCTTCAGGGAGCCAAGGTCTGACTAATCAGCCAGATCAAACAGCACTCAGGCTCCGGTGCCTTCCAATAGAGACAGAGCCGCCTTGTGAGAGCGTTTAGTTAAAGTTGATAGGGAGGAGGCTGACCAAACCAGCTGATGTATTGGTCTGCAAAAGCCCGTCTGGCAGATCTAAAACAGCCTTTCTGGGACTGTTTATTCCACTGTCCCACACTGTTGTTTCTCTGCTCCTGATAAGTACAGTACAGTTCGACCTTCTGGCCAAGCCTCGTTAGGATGGGAATCCAGGGCTTACGGCCAGATGGTGCAAGGCACTGAGGACCATGTTCATAGCTCCTTTATGCCCCCCGTACAGTCTGCAATGCTGTCCTTGCATCCTCTGAGCACAGGGCCTTCTCTGTCTTTACTCCCCTAGCAGTGCATAATGTCTCAACGGGGAAGCAGAGGTGGGGCCATGGCTATATCCCGCTTTACACATTTGGCCAGCACAGCTCACTGGTCACTCAGGTGGTGGCAAGCTGCACCCTACAAAGATATATAGTACCAGGTATGCGGGCTTTGCAAAGTGCCAGCCACCTAGGAGCTCTAGGTGGCTGGCACTTTGCTCCCCCAGGGTGATGCAACAATGCATTGATCCCAGGACAGGACTCTGCCCTGAGGAGATTTTGAAAGGCTATCACACAACTAGCCAAAGTGAGGGCCATTGCATTGGTTGACACTCTGTGCAACAGATCTGCTAGATGGGAGAAAAGTATTCTGAATCTTTGAATTACCAGGTATCAAGAGACATGTAATATTTCTAGTCAACAGAGGGGCAGACAGCATCCCAGAGTCTAGAAAAGCCCCTACTAGTCAATGTTGTTATTACGTTAACCAGAACAAGCCATCCTGTGTAGAAGAACTGTTTCATTCTGGAAATTGTAACAATAGAGTTAATTATTCACTGCCTCCATAACTCATAATTGCTTTAAACAGTCCACATTCACAAAGGACAAACAGTTTCCATGAAACACTGAAGTTATTTTATGTATGTCATTGTAGAGGCCATCTTTAGCTGATGTCATTTAATCCCTACCAATTGCATATTAATCATTAAAAATCCACAAGTCCTCGAATAGCATAAAGCTGTGATGCAGACCCTTCTTTCTGAGCATGTGCATCTTTTGCATCATATAGCTGAGGTCTTAACATAGTCAAAGCACTAATTGAATCCAGTGAGCCAACTGCTAAAGCTTTCACTTTTTGAGTAAATATCCAAAAGGATTTTGCTTCAGTAAGGGATGACTATAAATAATACCTAGCTCTTACATATAGTGCTATGGCTTTTCTTCAATTGATATCACAGTGCTTTGTACCATGAGCCCTTTTTTACAGATGGGGAAACTGAGTCACAGAGTGGCACAGCAACTTGTCCAAGGTCACCCAGCAGGCTGAATGGTAGAACTAGAACACGTGACTAGAACATGTGTCTCCTGATGGCCAATCAAATGCTCAGTCCACTAGGGCACACCACACTACCAAAAGGGTTGGTTCTTTCGCTGGCATGAATCAACGTATCTCCATGTTGGTGCCAAAGATGCATGTGTTCAGAAATAAAGATCTGCATCATCCCCCTATGCCGTGCGTGGGTTTATGGATTTTTAACGATGAAAATGTAATCAGAGTTACATTCATTGGAGCTATGCTGATTTTCTTCAGCCATGGATTAGAGCTAAACTCATTTTAACAGGTACAGTGTATTCTCCTCCTAATAGTCACTGCCTCATAGCTGGAATGGCAGAATTCATGTGTAGGAGAGGATGACAGTGGAACCCATATAGCTATCACCTTACAGAAGACCAAGTGTGGGAGACAAACAGATTGGTAACAGAAATGAGGGAAATAAAATAAAGGAGACGGCAGGAACTGGACCTGAAAAGTCTGTTCTGTCATGTCAAAATATCTGTACTCTGTAAAGGGGAACAACAGACAGAAGGTGCTTTAAAATGTCAATTTATTAAAGAAATACGAGTTGAGAAGGCACAAGGCTGAAGAGTGGCGATGTCTGACGGCCTGGACCGCATTCCTCCTGCTGCAGTGTGGGGAAAGAAGAAGGTCACTCAAAGATAAATGGTATTTGCCTAAAGATCAGAGGTGGGCCTGAGCTGCATTGTTTGGCTCTGGAGTGGAGGTTGAAAGCGTGAGGGCATTCAGAGCTGGAAGATTCCGGTTGAGCCTGGGAGGGAGAACAGGAAGCAGGCAAGAGAGAAACAGACAGGGAAGGGAAATTTGAGAGACGTGGAGATGAAGAAAGGGAAAAAGGGGGCGACGGAAGAGAAAAGAGCTAGAGCCTGTTTCTCTCTGGCACTAAGGCCCCTTTATAACACAGTGCTGTGGGTGTAAGTAAGTGTAATTAAAGTGCACTAAGTCCCTTTTATGTGGCCAGAGCAGTGCGAAGGGGTCTTACTGGGTCAATGACAAGGAGGCCTAGAGAATCTAACCAGAAATAGCGTAAACAGACGGAGGGAAAACAGACATAGAGCAGCAAAAACATACTAAAGCAAGGAAAACGAGGCAAGCCCATAAACCATTCTCCCCATATGCAGCTCCCTTTGACTTCAGTCCTATCCTCACATGCACATCCTAGGATGTGAGGGCTGAATTTTCCCAGGGATGAAGAATAAGGAAGGAGGTGGTGAACCTAGCTAGCTAAAGACACAAGGGAAGAAAAATAAATGACTGCTGCTATTATTTCTTCATTTATACTGCACTCACATAGGTGCTGCTCACCTCAGAAGATAAAAAACTGGCCTGGCCTCACGTGGCATACAATCTGGAATCCAGACATGACCCACCCAAGGAAGAAACAAGCAGGATGGGGGAGGGATTAAGGAGGAGAGGGACAAGGTAGAGAAAGATGATCAAGTGGCAACTCCTCTACTTCATGTATACATCTTGGTGAGGATTTGTTGGGGTGGTGATGGGGGAATCACATCTTAATTTAACTACTTTGCAGGAGGCTGCCAGCTCTCTCATGCCAGGGCCCGTCCTCGCCAGAGTCATGAGGTTGTTTGTATAATGGACTTGGACTGCCAGCCACCCTGGCAGAAGGTTGGGGGCAGGGGGTGAGGGCTCAAGCTAGGGGTGCAAGCTCTGGGGCGGGGCTGGGGGATGAGGGGTTTGGGATGCAGGCTGCCCTGGGGCTACAGCAGGGAGAGAGGACTCCCCACAGATCTCTCTCCCCGCAGCAGCACGGAAAGGGAAGCAGTAAAACAAAGCACATGGAAAACAGAATGGAAAAACCAAAGTAAATGAAAGATGTAGGAGAAATAAATGGAAGAAAGAAAAGTAAGAGACTGAGAAAATTGAACCAACAGAGATGGGTAACAGCGAGAAGGGGCAAAGGCCATTGAGAGCCAGATGTACCAACAGCATTTGGGAAAAGCCAAGGTTTACATATTTTATTTAACAGGACAGGGTTCAATACATTTCCTTCTTACTTTAAGTTTTCATCTCTTTCTTACTGTCACCAGATGCAGGTGGGCCCCTCTATCTTCTGCCGCTTCTGCACCCACAAACCAGCCAGGGACCTCTGTTTTGGTGCAATCACCTAGGCTCTTTATTTGCAGTACAAGTTCCCACCCCCTTGTAGCTACAGACAACATCGGGGACTGCTGGTTTCTACAGCCAGCAGGGGAGAGTAGCCTCTAACTCCCTGACCTCTCCCCTTGGTTTCCTTCCTGCCAGCCTTTATGTAGTCCCTGGCAGCTGTTCCCCATTTGTCACTGAGGTCTGGGCTCACTCAGCCAGCTCTAATTCCCCTTTCCTGATTGGAGCTGGCATGAGGGAGGTCTGGCTCAGAGTTTCCTAGCCAGCACCCTGTCACACTTACCAAATGTTTGTGTTCCTCCAGCCAACCAAGAACTAGATAAGAGTTCACGCCCTAAAAACAAGAGTCAATATCTGCTTGGCTAATCCAGTTTCTATATCAGAGGGGTAGCCATGTCAGTCTGGATCTGTAAAAGCGGCAAAGAGTCCTGTGGCTCCTTACAGACTAACAGACGTTTTGGAGCATGAGCTTTTGTGGGCGAATACCCACTTTGTCGGATGCATATAGTGGAAATTTCCAGGGGCAGGTATATATATGCAAGCAAGAAGCAGGCTAGAGATAATGAGGTTAGTTCAATCAGGGAGGATGAGGCCCTATTCTAGCAGCTGAGGTGTGAAACCAAGGGAGGAGAAACTGGTTTTGTAGCTGGCAAGCCATTCACAGTCTTTGTTTAATCCTGAGCTGATGGTGTCAAATTGTTGCAAAGATGAACTGGAGGCCCTCAGCAATTTTCTCTTTTGAAGTCTGGTCCTGAAAGTTTTTTTGCTGTAGGATGAACCCACCTTAAGATCTGCTATTGGTGTGGGCTAGGAGTTGAAGTGCCTCCTATCAGTTTTTTGTATATTGCCATTCCTAATATCTGATTTGTGTCCATTAGCCTTTTCCGTAGAGACCTGTACAGTTGGCCCGATGTAACAACAGCAGAGGGGCATTGCCTGGCATCATGATGGGGTAAATATTACATTGGTGGATGTGCAAGGTGAATGAACCGGGATTGGTGTGGGCCTGATCTGTTTAGGGTCCCAGTGAATGGTGTCCCGTTGGGTGTACGATACTGTGGGCAAAGGTTGGATCGAGGTTGTTGCATGGATTACGGTTCCCCTGAGCTAGAGGTTTTCTATCGGTGCGGGTGGTGCAGTTACCGGTGAGAAATAGCCTTTCCAGATCTAGTTGCCCAGGTTTTGTCTTGTGGACAAGGACTGGCCTGCCACCCAAGGCCTGTGAAAGTGTGGGATCATTGTCCAGGATGGGTTGTAGATCCCTGATGATGCATTGGAGGGGTTTTAGCTGGGGGCTGTATGTGATGGCCAGTGGAGTCCTGTTGGTTTCTTTCTTGGGTTTCTATAGATACACACTGCTGTGTTCTTAATAAAGACAGGTAACATCTGGTCCTTCCCACACTGTTGTCTCCTTGGTGCTGAAAACCCCATTTGGAGCTGAGTTTACTTTATCTGAATTTCTATGATGGGGCCTCTGAGAAGTGTGTAGGTTTCTCTCTCTCGTTTGACAGCAGATTGGATCTGCATGAGCCTCAGGGCTGGTCTCTACACAGTTTTTATATGGCTATAACTACATCAGTTAGAAAACAGATATAATAGCACAACTAGTATAAAGGTGACTTATGCCAGTACAGCTTTGTAAAAGTAGGGTCATAAGCTGTACTGAGATGGCGTCTTTATATCACTATAACTGGGTTCATACTAGGGGGTTGGACCGCTAGAAATATATCAGTTCCTGCACAGACACTGGTATAGCAAAAACCAAAACTGATACTGTTGTAATTCACTTAATATTTTTTTTTCCTGAAATACTGTGTCCAGTTTTATGATCCACCAGCTGGGACAACTTCCGTGAACCTAATTGCTTTTGGAGAAAGGCCTGCTCTGTACATTATATCATTGCAGACAATTTGTGAGGCATCTTTCATCCCTTACTTCCTGAAAGCCTGGCCCAAAGATCTAGGTTTGTAATTTGAGTACTAAAGAGTGGTTGGATATAATTATGTCGTCCACTATTCCAGCTGTCTCTCTAACATGAAAAGGAACAAGGACAGTCTTGTGATTAGTACTGATGATATACAAATAAGTATCTTAATAGGTGTCTGGTACATGCAGTACAATGGGCAAACAACATGTACGCAATTTTGTCATTACAGGTTTGACTAGTATTTTTTTCATTTTATATATATTTCATCAGAGGAGATCAAAGAGGTTGCAGTCATTAATTAGATCCTGCTAACGTTGGTAAATTTTACAAATGAGATACAGCAAGAGTAGGATTTTTTGGGGTACGTGTAGCACGAGTAGGATTTGTTTTGGGTGCATAATGTAGCACTAATGTAAATTGTACCAATTGCTACCAAGGTTGCAAGAGTAGGATTTTCTGGGGTGCACATAGCAAGAGTAGGATATTTTTTGGGTGCGTAATGTAGCACTAGTGTAAATTGGTACCAGTTGCTACCAAGGTAGCAAGAGTAGAAATTTTTCGGTGCATAATTTAGCCTCCTGCCAGTGATGACTTTTTTTACTCTAAAGAGGGAGCGTATGAATTGCAAACTTAAAAGTACAGCTGGATGTATTGGCTGCACAACAGATCTCTTGATGGTTGTGCATCTTTGCTCCACCTTCCATTTTGCGAACGGCCTGCACTGACACTGGAAAACGGTGCTTGTTAAAATAATACAAAGAAAAAGCTCTTACTGCCACGTTGAATGGGAAGATTTTGCCAGCAGCCTTGGCGACTGAATAGGAAACATTAAAATGTTAGTTGCAGCAAATGGAATTTCTGGACTGTGTACTGGACCAAATTCAGCCCTGGCCTAAGAGGATGCAATGCCTAATGCATTCAGGTTACTAATTAATTTTTAGACAACTGTATGAAGCAAGTATGATTTTCCCCAATATTGTACAGATGGGGAAAATGAGGCAGAGGGAAGTGAAGTGGCTTCCTCGAGGCCTCCTACTGAGGGAGTGACAGCTACAGTTACAGTAAGTGTTCCTGACTCCATCATCCATTCAAGAGACAAAACAAGAAAAAGCTGTCATAGTAAAGATTGACAGATATACAAAAAGATGCACAAACTTAAGTTGATTCTAAGAATCTGTTATAATGATGTCACTAAAGCATGACATCTCTACACTGAAGCCTGTTAGTGTGCAAAACATAATACACTGGCAAGTCTTACTAGTACCAGTTATTTACACGATGTCCAGTAGCCAGACATCTTAAATCTATGACATAATGGGCAACATAAACAGTTCCGCTGGAAACGATCATTAACTGTACACCTTGAATGGAGCTGCTAAAGAGGAAGTACAGTAATGTTCTCAGAAGGAAATTTCAGGCCACATCCAAATTCCCCACACGGTTAGAACCAGGTCTCACTAATGGATGATAGGATCAGGCAATATTTTTAGAGAGAGAAGTTCATAAAACTGTGGTGCCCTTACTGACTAGCTGGGTGTCCTGGTAAATTTGCTTTGAAGGTCATATAGCTTTTCAGAGAAAAAAGAGCTCCCCTTTTCCACATGACATGATTTTTTTTTGCTAGAAAAAAATATATGGAGTTGATGAATCTTGAGAATTTATGGATCTTGCAATAACTTCCTATTACGGAGGAATAATGATTGACATAAAAATGGTACAGGCTATGTAACTGTGTAAATTCTGAGTGGATGGAAGATGGTATTATCATGCACTGTTCAGGAAATATTTGCATTCAAATTCAAACTGAATCCAGTAGCCATTTTGATGAATATTCAGGGGAAGACTCCAAATTTAGGCCAATTAATATTCTGCTGTGAATGGGAAACACATAGGCTCCAATCCACCAAAACACTTAACCATGTTCTTAAAGTTAACAATGTGCTTTATAGACACAGACTTTAAGGTCAAAAGGAACCATCATGATCATCAAGTCCGACCTGCATACTGCAGGCTACAGAACCTCACCCACCCACTCCTGTAATAGACCCATAACCTCTGGCTGAGTTCCTGAAATCCTCAAATCATGGTTTAAAGACTTCAAGTTACAGAGAATCCACCACTGACAATAGTTGAAACCTGCAAGTGACCCGTGGCCAATACTGCAGAGTAAGGTGAAAACCCCCCAGGCAGGGCCGGCTTTAGGCCTATTCCACCAATTCCTCCGAATCGAGACCTGCACCTAAGAGGGCCCTACGCCCAGTGAAAATCCCTTCCCTGGCTAGAGGTGCCTTTTTAATTTTTACTCACCTGGCGGTGCTCTGGGTCTTCGGCGGCACGTCGACAGCAGGTCCTTCAGTGCCGCTGAAGACCTGGAGCGAGTGAAGGACCCGCCGCTGAAGTGCCGCCGAAGACTCTGAGCACTGCCCGGTGAGTACAAGCCCCACGTGGTTTTTTTTTAAGTCATCCTTGCCGGGGCCCCGCCAAATCTGTTCGAATTGGGCCCCGCACTTCCTAAAGCCAGCCCTGCCCCCAGGGTTTGCTGAATCCAGGATATGTTCCTGCTTGTCATACAGGCATATTACACTGTGATAACAACAACACTTTGTACTCCGACCGAAGGATCCCAAAGTGATTTACATTAACAAATTAAGCATCCCAAGAGCTCTATTGGGTGAACATTACAACTTTGACACCATGGTTTCAGGGGGTCCTCAAGAAAAAGTAACAATTCAACATCAAAGCGATGATATTGTGTTGCAATTCCTTCTTTAAAAGTAATATTCGTTAGTCACTTTTTTTTTTTCTGATACAGGCCATTACTTGGCTATGACCAGCACTTTGACTCAGAGCCATTAATGAAACTGCGGACTCCTGACTCTCATTCTCAAAGCCCATCAAGAACACTTCTAATGACAAGGGAACAGAAGTGTTTATAATTCTTAACTCTATGTATGGCACATGCCATTCCAGCAGAGGATACGTTGGTGGAACAATGACTCAGCTACAGAACTTGTGGACAAAACTCAATTACATCCAGTGTTTCCTCTAATTTTTCCCCACCCATGTGCGGAATGAATTTTGTTATGTGCACGTAATAAAATTCATGTGGTGGGTGGGGCCGAGGGGTTCAGCATGTGGGAGGGGGCTCAAGGCTGCGGCAGGGGTGTGAGGGCTCCGGCTAGGGGTGAGCGCTCTGGGATGGGGCCAGGGATGAGGAGCTTGGGATGCAGGCTGCCCTGGGGCTATGGCAGGGAGAGAAGACTCCCCCCAGATCTCTCTCCCTGCAGCAGCACCTGGGCTGGGGGGAAAGGCATATCTTCCTCCCGCTGCAGCAGCTCCAGGCCCGAGGCTGCAGGATAGGGGCCCCTTCCCTGGCTCCAGCAGGTCTGGGCTGGGGCTGGGCTCATGCCAGCGGAGTGGTGCCCCGGCTGCGTCCGAGGCCAGGTCAGGCCACACCTGGGAGTGGGCTGCGCTTCCGTGGCTGCAGCCATGGCAGGTTGGGGGGGGATCAGGCGAGGTTGGGGCTGGTGGAGGGCCGCCTCTGCCCTGTCCTGTCCCGGGTGGGGGGAAGGGTTCCCTGAGCGCCTGCTCAGTGCTAATTAGGCTGCTGCATGGCCATGCACCTTACAGGAACCTTAGATTACATCCCAGTAAAAAGCCCTAGGATGGACTAGTAAATTTCATCCACCACAAGTTAACTTCAGTGTTAAGTGTAGACATGGGTGAACAATTTAAAAAAATTCCAAAACTTTATATTCATGCCCCTTTGGCTGTCCATTCCCTGTGATTTTCATGAAAAGCACACTTCATTATGTACACCATGATTTAAAAGATTATCTGAAGTGGTGAGTGCTGGCTCTGCGCACGGGGTGAACTTCACACTGACTGAAATGTTTATTTCCACAGAACAGATTCATTGTAAGTGAACTGAAACAATTTGAGAATGCCCTTCTACACTGGGAGGCGGGGGGAATAGACCTAAGATATGCAGCTTCAGCTATGAGAATAGCATAGCTGAAATCGACGTATCTTAGGTCGACTTACATCAAGTCCTCATGGCACAGGGTGGACTGCTGCTCCTCCCCCGTTGACTCCGCTTCCGCCTCTTGCCAGAGTACAGGAGTTGACAAGGGAACAGCAATAAATCGATACAGGATAAATCGATCCCCAGATCGATCAATCACTACCCACCAATCTGGCAGGTAGTGTAGAAGTACCCTTACTCCATTATCAGAGTTTCACACTATTGAAGTTGAAGCAAATCCCCCAGATGGAAACATTGGATCATCTGGATCCAAATATTTCAAAATCTGTCTATTTTATATCGCCATCCATCACCGTACTATTTGAGCACTTTCTACATAAACCCAGTAGCAATAGCAGAGTCCATAGTGGACTTCATGCATTCTCTGGCACTTCTTTCTTCTCAGGGGCAAAATCTGTCTGAGGCATGTTGGTTGTTGGTTTTTATTTTGTTGTTAGATTTTATTACTTTCCTCTTTGGGGACTTGTAGGGGGAGGAGTTGGCAGGGGTTTGTTACCTGTGCCCTACATTGGATAAAACATGAGAGAACTCCATGTTTCTAAAACTAACCTGAGTCTTTATTAAGAGAACTGTTTTCCAAGAGGCTGCAACTGCAACTAGTATAATACATATGCACACAGACTGGATTCCTGGTGCCTCCTCCAAACTCCTCCTTCTTGCAACCTGTATTCTTCCCTCCAAGTTTCATGCAGGTTGCTACAGGATTTAGGCGTAGAAGAGGGTGTCACTGTTTATAACAGAGTTAATCAAAACTCTTGATCTTACACTTCAGAACTTTGTGGTGTTCAAAATCCACCTAAAATATTGTGTTGTGAGCCCAGCTCTGCACCACATTGGAGTTTGCTATAAGATGGCTCCCACTGTTTGCTTGATTCAGGTGAAGACCTGTCACCTAAAGAGTTAAGCCAGTATTTTAGATGTTTGCTATATTATTTTGAAAATATTTAATCATTTTTATGTATTACAGAAGCAGCAAAAAATAGCGACTAAGATTAGGTGACCCAAAGTACAGGGCACTGTGCATATATAGAATATATTCCTGTTCATTCTTTGATACCAGAGTGAAACTAAAAGCATCGTTTGTGAGCCATTTACCTTAGTTATATAACATGGAAAGCATTTAATTATTTATACTTACTGTTGCAATGCATATTACGCCATTGCTGGATGGCTTGTGAAATTCTTGCTCTGTTGACATCAGTGGGAATTTTACCATTGTTTTAAGTAGGGCCAGGATTTCCTCTGTTCTCTAAGCATTTTTATAGCCCCTATCACCATAATATCTGAACCTCACACAGACATTGACACATTTATCCTCACAACACCGCTGTGAGTTAGGGAAGTATCATTATCGTCAGTTTTTAATTGGGGATCTGAGATACAGAGAGGTTAAATGGCTTCCCCAAGGTCACACAGGAATCGTGTGGCATGGCTAGGAACTGACTCAAGAGCTTGTGAGTCACAGGCTAGTGTTTTAATCACAACACCATCCTCCCTCTCCTAGTTGCACCAGCCTTCTGTTTATAAATATTACTGCAGAGTTTAAATTAAAAAACAACAACCCTATACCAGTCTCACAGACTTACATAGACACAAACCACATTCAGGACACTAGCTCCTTGTAGCAGGAGAAGGTTAACCAGGTTCACTACCTGCTGAAGAGAAAGCAGGTGGACCAGCAAGGCTGTATTTGTTTTGCAGGGCAACATGAAGTTGCAGGTGTTATGTCATAACATCATGCAGCTTCACCATGTGTTGATGCAACATCTCTACGTTGTAAAGGTGCGTCACACAAGGCCTAACTCAAATTCAGGGCTCTAGGGATATAGAGCAGACCTGTAAAAAGTGGGGCTGTCTGTGTCTGGTGAATTTCAGGCTAGAGGATTCCCTTCTGGCCTTCAATACCACCTTAGTACCATCCATCAGTACAAGAAACCATATAAGCAGTGAATGTAGAAAGCAGGCAAAATGGGAGATATGAAAACACAACCTGACCTGTGCTTTACTCATGTCAGTAAGTCTTCTGAGTTTTTTGGTCTGGTCTACACTGGTGATGTTAAAAGTTTTGCCAACATAACTTGGTCAGTAGGGGGATTGGACATAGCTATGCAGTAACATATGCCTAACATAGATGCAGTTATACCAATATAAAAATACTTATGCCAGTATAGCTTATTTCACTTCCCAGAACCAGAAAACCAGTATAATGCATCTATACTAAGAAAGTTTTGCCACTTTAATTAAAATACTGGGATAAATTCTTCCTTGAGTTACAGGGTTAAACTGATGCAACCCCATTCATTGAACGTGGTATCATGGGAGAAGGAATTTGGCTTATTGTTTTTCTCCTCTCCCCTCCCCCCCCGCATGTGTTCTTTCCCCCAGTTCTCCAAAGCAGGAATTTCCTGTCCCACTACATAGCTTGGAAAGACTGTGGAGGTTTTCCTTACCCTATGCATACCTGGAACGTTTTTCTTCCTGTTTCCTAATCTCTCCTCCCCTGTAGTGATTTCACACAGGGGATCGGCCTTTCCTTTAACTGCTGCTGTAAGTCATGTGATGTTAATGAGGCTGTGGATTTGCAATGTCACACATAGATTGCCCTCATTTAAAAAGTACACTTCCAAAATAGATTAATAAGTGACCTGCTCCTTAAAGACTCATTTGCAGATTGAGGGTAGCAATCGCAATTGAAATGGTGACATTTTTGTTTCTCCACTGATTTCTATAGTCCCTACCTGCAGCCAGGCAGTTAGAAAGATGTTTGGATAGATAAGATTAGAGATCATTACTGCCAATAGTTTGCTAGGAAAAAGCACCTGCAAATCAAGTATTAGCAATGGTAACTGGGTTGTGACATGAGGTCTTTCACAGTGTCAAGCGTGTTGTTTTAAGGGCTAGATATAATAATTCAATGCACATTGTTCTCCAAAATGGGAAACAGTCACCACCATCTTCAATAGATCCCTCCTCTCCATCATTTTAATTTCAGTTTCTCTAAGCAAAAAAGAGGAAGAGGTTGGGAAGTGAGCACTGTGCCTGAGACTTTGCTGTCAAGACTTTTCTTGCACAAACAGCTCAAGAAGGCTGAAGGTCCTTACTGTGGAGCAGCAAATATTATTATAATTTATTATTTGTACTGTGGCCATGCCTACCAGCTCCAATCAGGCATTGAGGTGCCACTGAGATAGGCATTGTGCAAACAGATAGCAAAAAAGGCAACCCCTCCCCCCAAAGAGATCATAACCTAAGGTGTAAACCCTGTTTTATAAATCTAATATGTATAATTTTTTCATCTTATCCTTCTGATGTCCCCACAGTCAAGTTAATTTCAATGGAAGTAAAGGGTCCCTCCCTATTTTTCATTTTGTAGTTTTCAAATGTTGGCAGGTGATATTGCTATCTACTGCCCTGAAGGCAATATATGGTAAACCCCACCTCAATTTGCAGCCCCATTTAATGGTAGCTCTGAAACACCGTGTCTGAGCATTTTGTGCTGTCAGCATTATTTAGAAGCCCAGCAATGAAGGCTTTGCCGCATGCACAGGGCAGTGGGATAGGCACTCAATCCAAACAAGCCGATGTTCATTTAAAATAAGCGTGTGTTTTTTCCCTTGTCAAGTACTAACAGGGGACATAGGCAGCATCAGAAATTAATTAGAACAGCATAAAGTAGTGGGGTAGGGTGACCAGATGTCCTGATTTTATAGAGACAGTCCCAATTTTGGGGTCTTTTTCTTATATAGGCTCCTATTACCCTTCATCCCCTGTCCTGATTTTTCATACTTGCTGTCTGGTCACCCTATAGTGGGGTGATTCGACAGAAGGAGAGCAGGGTAGTAGTCAGTAAGGTTTTTTCAGCAAGAGAATCTTTATATTCATAAGTTGCAACAAGCTAACATCAGGAGAAATTCCCCCGCCGCCGAAGACCCCAGGACTCCTGAATCCTCTGGGTGGCCCTGCATCTAGCTTGGCCTGTTCTAGATTCCTGTCCATGGTCTTTGTTCGAACCAGTTAGGGCATAGATCCAACTCAGAATGATGAACGTACCAAACATTGGCATTAGTGAAACTCTCATTTTGGGAAGAGTAGGCAGATAAAGGGCACAAGACACAATGACGGGCATTTTGGCAGTCCCTTGTCACCATGAGAAAACAGCAGTGTGCATAGCTAAAGAGATCATGCAGATACAGCAGAGTGGAGATAGATGATGCAAGTTTTAATAGCTGTTGAATCCCTCTATGCTGGAACAGAACAAGCAAGAGTGGTGAGACTACATGGTCATGAAGTCCTATTATGACCAGCAGTAGGCCCAGAAGTTCTTCATGAGGAAGGCCACATTCCTGGAGCTGTGTGAGATGTTTGTCTTTCCCCTTCAGTACCAGGACAAGCAGATGAGAGGGGACATAATGAGATACGCTGTCAGGTCCAATTTGCCACAAAATTGAAGGATTTGTAGTGGATGTGAAATTAACTAGATATTTGCTATAAATAGCAGCAACAATGAGGTGTCTGTTTTATTGTCCAAGTTGAGAGGAAAGTATTAAAAATAATAATAATAGGAGATATACCAATCTCCTAGAACTGGAAGGGACCTTGAAAGATCATTGAGTCCAGCCCTCTGCCTTCACTAGAAGGACTAAGTACTGATTTTTGCCCCAGATCCCTAAGTGGCCCCCCTCAAGGATTGAACTCATAACCCTGGCTTTACCAGGCCAATGCTCAAACCACAGAGCTATCCCTCCCCCCATAAAGTAAAAACATTCTAAATTATGGGAAATAAATTAAAATGCCCCTTCTCTAGCAACCAGCCTGGAACATGGAGGTAGGAGCACAGGTTGCAGGAGGGAAGAATTTGGAGGGAGCACAAGGAAGTCAGTCTGTGTGCATATGTCTAGAATGTTAGCTGCAGTTGCAGCCTCTATGTAAAACTATGGAGTCCTTTCATGTTAGTACCTAGCATGCGGAAGGAGAAACACCTTCAACCTCATTCCACTTTCTAAAGTGAAGCTACTGCCTGCCTACTTCACAGGGGTGTAAAACACTTAAGAAATAAGTGCTAAACCATAAACATACCAAGAGACAGAGATAAGCATTAGTTTGTATTATTCATGGTGGGATCACTGTTCAAAAAAGGGGGCATGGATGCTTTTCATTAGTTACCCCTAGGCAGTCCTTATAATACACCTGCTACTTTAGAGGCCAGCTTCTTGAATGCTATGAACAGGGACGATAGCTGTTTATGTAGGGGTTCAGTGTAGTTACGAGTCAAGACACAGTAGCTTTGTCTAAGGAGTAACACTAATACTTAGTCCTGCCATGAGTATGGGGGACTGGACTAGATGACTTCTCGAGGTCCCTTCCAGTCCTACGATTCTATGATTCTGTAACAGGAGAGCCTCAGAATGAGGGTGCGGTGGATTTAGATATTGGTCTGCTGCTCTCTTGCTGCTTTTTTTCACTCCTTGTCTCATCCTGCTGAAATTTCAGACCTCCAGCTTTGTCTCTAAGGACTAACAGCCCTGCCCCTTCCTATGAGCTCACCCAGAGAAGAAGCTAGAACATATCAGTCAGTACTAAAGTCACGAGGTCCAGCTGGTCTTTCTCTCCCTTAAAATCTTTCCTCTAATTGGCCCCAGTTGTACTGTAAACAAGCAAGGAAACAGCATCTCAAGGAAAGGAAGGATGACTTTGAATGATCCTTGTGAGACCCTGGGCATGGCAGATTAGTCATCCAGAACAGTTCAAGTATTATTTTATGGTGTGTAAGTCACTTAGCCTCTACATTACTTCTGATGTTCATGATAAACATGATAAGCATAAACATGATAAGCATTTAGCACTGCAGCACAAACCCTGCATTGCAAGTGACTGTAATATCTGTGAAAGCCACTGCATGCTAAAAATGTAGATAGACAGAATGACCTCATTCCTATACAGTATTGACAGACACTTATGCTAGCAGTTGTAGTGGTCAAATGAATTATAATCAAGCTCTGATGAAGATTTTGTATTTTATACCAGTAAAACAAAATGACTCACTCAAAACTAATTAAAGTATTTCCATGTACAATAAGTGATGTACAAATCAACTGCACATTGAACGAGAATTCTACTCCAATAGCCTCCTTTTCTTATATCTGTGCTCATATTAAGTGTATTGATAATGCACTGCTCCTTTAAAATATCATTAACCCAATGGTAGTGCCTCTGTGAAAAGGGCTTGCTTTGTATCCAAATGAGCTTTCAACAGCAAAAGGAAATGCTTTTAAACTATAGCATTTATAATTTGACTGTGTGAAATCATTTGTTGTTATAACTTTAATTATCCTTCTAAATCCTTTCCTGATCAGACTTTATGGGATACAAAGTCATAGTGTGAATATTTAGCCCATGATTCTGTAACTTCCCTAAGGCATAATCCGTCATTATGTGGTTGCTGTGAATGCAGCTTGTTCATTTTGCTTGCTTTGTTCATATTTGATAGATCCTATTTCAGCCAGTGGCAAATTGAGAGGCAAACAATAAAGTAGCAAATCCCTAGTTTAATCTTCTGGAGAAAGTTCATTTTGAAATCTATCCAGCACATTTCAACTAGATAAATAATGTAAATGGCATGGAAAGAATGCAACACCACAATTCTTTTATCAAATAAAGGAAAATAAATGCTGAGCATTCTCCCTTCGTCTGGTTAATGCAAACCAGATTTTAGTGGCCTCTAATGCCCTCTACTGGACATATCTGTTAGAGCAATGTCCTCAGCAGAAATACATGGAGCAAAATGGGGTAAGAGCATCAGAAGTATATTAATATAGAAGGTGCTCTAGTATTGCCAGGCAGACTACATAGCTTTCAGCGAGAGTTAGTCAGCGTTTCCGTTAAGCTCCGTTTTTAAGGAGTTTGTAACCCAGAGGTATTAATTCACCTTTTAGCAGAACTTGGCAGAAATGTCTCTAAAACAAGAATATTTTATATCTTTCTCAATTTCTGTTTTTATTTTAACATCATTTCATTGAAGTTTTGTTTCACTTAGGGAAGAGCAGGGAAATATTTATGCCATTTGTCAGATCTGACAAATGTCCCACACTGTAGGGCCTCCGGGGAAAGGAATCCAGGCAAGACTCATGCATGCTGGAGAGATCACGTTTCTGTATCATTAGCAGATAAACAGGAACCACTGAGGAGTCAGTTGGCCAGTTTGAACCTTTGCATGGATTCGTGAAAACGACCTGGTAAGAAAGAGGCAATGCAGGGAATGGGAAGAGGAGATGCTGGAGAAAAGAACAGGCACCTTTGTGGGAGGAAGAGAGACAGCGGGAGAAAAAGAGAGACTGGGAGGCAGATAATTGAGTTGCAAATAAAAGGTACAGAAAAAGGAAACGAATAGATGTGGAGAAAACCCACATCCTCTGGAAACAAGCCTAGGAAAGTGCTGCCTCCAGAAGAGCTGATTCAGGAATTGGTAAAGAGCAGGAGGGAAAGTAGAGGCCCAGATTTCTGAGCCTAATGTAGGAAAAATAGAGAAAGAAACTAAAAGAAAAAGGCAAAAGGAAATCAGAAAGGAAGGAATTGTCTCATGCTTAACACCTTGTCTACATGGAGAATTTTATTGTCATAATTATATCAATAGTTATAGCAGTATAACACCTCAGGTGGACACTCTTATTCCAAAATAAAGCACAGGGCTGGAGAGTCACAGATCAGTGTGGGTTCTGCTATAGATTTTCTCTCCAAATCATTTTCTCCCTCTGTGCCTCAGTTTTCTCACCCGGTTGGTTCTCCATCTTCTTGCCCAGACCAAAAGTTCTGGAATATCTCAAGAATACTTATTCAGGTGGCTTTTCTGGTCTGACTGCAAGCAGCAAGGCCTGAATATTTCATGAGAGCCTGTTCCCATAGATAGTTTTACAGCTCAATCTGTCAGACTCAAGAGGTTCATGTAAAGCTCAGATAAACATCTAAACCAAAATCTGAACCTTTTGTGGTTTGTCAATTTTTAGGGCAAAAACAAATCCCTGCAAAGACACATTTCCAGTCGTCTGTCTAAAACAAATAGTAAAAGGTGTATAAAATTCTTCTGCTTCTAGCAACTCCCAATACTAGGACATGGGTTTTAGATGTAAGTAGTTGTTTCCTCTTTGGAGGCTGCATGGAGTTGTTTTTTGACAAAAAGGAGGAAAACCTAGAGAATGAAGATGAAACGACTGAGAGACATGAGCAGGGAAAGAGAAATACAGGAGTGAAAAGGGGAAAAAGAAACACACACACTCACTCTCTCTTTCTCTATTGGTCCAGATCTTCAACTTGCGCAGATGTTTTCCTTTTTAATACCCCATTGATAATAATACCTAGCTCTTATTCAGCACTTTTCATCAGTCAATCTTAAAGTGCTTTACAAAAGAGGTCAATATCATTATCCCCATTTTACTGGTGGGGAAACTGAGGCACCAAGAGGCAAAGTGACTTGCCCAAGGTCACCCAGCCAGTGGCAGAGCTGGAACAGAAACCAGATCTCTCAAGTTCAGTCTTCAATCCATGAGGCTACACTGCAACTACAGAGAACTATCATTTGGGACATTTAAAACCAAACAGAACTGAGCATACTGTATGGAGTAATACTGTAATTGCAGTGGAATGGACTAGATGGCCAAGGAGATTTTTGTATCTCTTTGATTCTGTGTTAAAAATTAAGGGAAGAAATCCTTCATTTTTGTATTATACTTGAAGGGTCTCTCTCAATGTAAATTTTAAACAATTTAAGCTCAGGGCAAAACCAAACTTTTAGAACACTTCTGAGCCAAATTCTGCCATCCTTACACATATTGAGTAGTGCCTTGCTCCACAAGGCTTCAGAGTGACTTCAGCCAGCCTGCCCAAGGAGTGAGGTCTTGCATTACTGAACTTGAGGAAGGGTATCAGTATCTAGCCCTATGAGGGTTTTTTGGTTTGGGGTTTTTTTTTTGTTTTTAACGTCAAACAATACTTGCTGAAATCTGGGCCCCACTGAATCAACGGGAGTTTTTTGTTTTCTTCTTTAGAGGCTGCATGATTTCCCATGAGTCCAAGCAGTTCCTGAGCATTACACAGTTGTAAGACAGCTGTGATCTGAGCCAGGCTCTGTCGCTGTGACCTCAGAGAAGTCACTTATGGCCTGATTTTCAGTGGTGCTAAACACCTGTGACTTCAGGAAAAATCAGTAGGAGTTGTGAGGGCTCTGCACCCCTGAAAATCAGATCTCCAGCCTCTTCAGTTTCCCATATTCAAAATGGGACTGTTGTGAAGATTAATTAATGCTTGTAAAATGCTTTAGATATGAACATTTCTCATTTGTTTATTATTATTTATTATTATTAGTCGTAGTAGTAATTTATTGTTATTATTTTATTCTTGGCATAGTGTGTAAAGTGAACCTTATATAGTACAAAACTCCATATAAACTTATATTCAGATACACAATTAGATAAGGTTCCCCCAGTGCCCAGTCATTGACTGCTCTTTGGGTATTGTATGATGCACCATCAAGCCACTTAAGAAGATCCATAAGAAAACAAATATACATACCATATGTGTGTAATTTAAAAAACCCAGACATTAGAGGCCATCTCTGGGGTTAATGGACCAAAATGAGAACTCAACACAATGGTCTATATTTGATTCCCCCCAATCTTTTTACAACACATTCTCGGAGACAAATGTAATGCACTCTAATGCAAAGGAATCAATAGGCTTCACACCACAGCTACCTTCTTACGCATAAACAAATAAATAATACACAAAGTAGTGCACTTACAAGACCAATATTAAACTTCATAATTTGTATAAATCAGAATGCTTACTGCATCTCTTGAAGGACTGCAAAACCAACTGCACAGTAATAGCTGTTTTATTCTTAAACCATGTAAATCATTAATTTTTTTACAAAACACACTTTATTGATTTTCCACTCTTTATAAAACATTTGCTTCTTGCAACATTAGAAACTGTAGCACACGGTTAGTGAATCAGTTCCCGAAATACAGTATAATCCTTCATTTTCGAAATCTGGATTACAAGAGTTTTTGGATATATACCTTGATGTCCAATCACTTTACATGTAAAACTACATTATTATTATTATGTACTACCACACTACCTAGAGGTTAGATTATAGCCTCACTGAGCATTACAGATAATAAGAGACAGTCCCTGCCCCAGACAATTTACAATCTAACTAAACAAGACAGATGAAGAGTGGAAGAAAGGAATTACGGTATATTAACTGAACTCCTATATCTTTATTCATAATCATCATATCTTTCAATGGTGCCTTATTTTAGACCCAAATGTACCTTTGCTAAACACAAACCTGGTTTCTCCATGTTATTATAATCTGTTATTTACATCACAGACACGGAATAATGAAATCTATACAATTATTTATTCTACAGAATGTATTTACTATTGTTTTTCCATTGCTTCCTCTTTTGAGTTTTTGTTCCACATTTGGGCATTGGCAAACTGAGACATGGCCCCTCTTAGCTGATTGAAGTGCTCATCCCCCGTTCTGTTTGATTAATCTAATGCACAGTGTGGGCCAGCTTCTACTCTCAGTAGAGTTTACATAGTGTAAACCCAGTGTTACTGCAGATTTACAGTGGTGAAACTCAGAGCTGAATCTGGTCAATGGATCTGAGACTTGATTTTATTTGTCTCTAAATATTTAATCTAATGATGCACATGAAAAAATGATGTTTCAGGTTCACGCAGAGTAGAGAATAATAACTTGTTTAATGCTACATAAATGAGGAAAAAGCTTTCATTTGCTTGGCAACACTACTTTCAAACCATGTTCTGTAGAACCTCACTAATTCGCATTAATGACAGAGATCTATTCCAGATTAACAAATGTTGCAAATTAGCAAATAAGTGAACAAATAGGATTAGAAAGAAGCTAAGGGCAAAGCATCCCAAAATGATCCATTTAATTATTTTGACAAGTGCAGTTTCATTTTTCTTATGATATTTCACAGTATATAAAATGTATCGTAGTGTAATAGTCTGATCAAATTCCCAGTGGCTTTAATGGAGCTGGATCAGGCTCTAAATACACACTTTTGAAAAAAAAAGAGAGCAGTAGTATGTGGCTTCTTGGTACCAGAGTGATTCTGTCTTCAGTGAGAAGTGGAGTTAGATTCCCCCCTCACTTTCCTCCAACATGAGAATTAGCAGGTTTAAGAACAGCCGTACCAGGTCAGACCAAAGGTCCATCTAGTCCAGTATCTGTCTACCGACAGTGCCCAATGCCACGTGCCCCAGAGGGAGTGAACCTAATAGACAATGATCAAGTCATCTCTCTCCTGCCATGCATCTCCATCCTCTGACAAACAGAGGCTAGGAACACCATTCCCTACCCTTACCCTTACCCTAACCTTTGTGGTTACAGAAATGAGAATTAGCAAGGTTCGGTGTATTTACATTTGAAACATTCTAAAAATCTGCTTTATGGCTGTCCATCTAAACACAGTAACCCTCTAATTATTCTGCAGCCTATCCAAGAAAATAAATGGTTTCTGGGCATTGATCATAGAAGTCTGGACATCTTTTAAAAAAAGAAATAGTCTTTTACACTCTCTAGTTCTTCACTGCACACTTGTCAATTTTAAACCTTATATTCAAGGAACAGTTGTGCATCAGTCTGTAGCTTTATTTCACCAGAATTTTAACTTGGCTCTTGTATGAAAGTACATTATTGTGGGCCTCTGTCTTTTTTAGAAGCAAAACAAATTAACATGCCCAAGAAGGAAATTGAAAGTGGATGTTTGTCCGGTTATCTGCACAGCCTACTTTCCTGAGTCAGAAAGAGTAAACAATTGGTCGGCTACTGTAATAACTGGGTTTGGAAAAGAATTTTTATACACCACATGACATGTTTTCAGTTTACAAGAGTTCTGCAGGGAAGGTTTTAGCAAATGTTGTTCAATTAAAATAATTTAGTTATTTTTTAAATAATAGTGAGTGGGCAAGAGAGACTAGTATACAGTAAATTCCTGTATCTATATCAGATTTTGTGCTTTGTTTTGTAACTAATTACAGTAAGGAAACAGGCTTTGTAGTTTCTAAGTGATCACTAAACATCCATTCTATGTTTTCTATAAGTAATGGGAATTTAGTAATATGTTCTCCCCGCTTTTTTTTCTCTTTCTGAGGTGCAGTTGGTCCATTAAAACAATCCCTATCTCAAGAAAGCTCACAAATTAATTCCATAATAAGAAACGTAATTGAATATTTGTATGCACAGAGATAATCTGCAAAAAGTCATGGCACTTAAGACTGATCTGTATTATTACGTGTTATATTGCACTAGATCAAATTGACTTTTGCTACACTGGTACGACTCCATTGACTTCCAACGTGACAGAAAAGAGATGCCGCAGTGAGATAGCATTCTGTGATCCAGGAACCTACTCGAAGTATGATGGGTGGGTGAGTGGGAATGTGTGTATGTATAAAATGCTTTCAGTGTCTCAGAATAACAAAGTGAGAACAATTTTGCTATTTAATACCTTTTTACAAATAAAATACTGACATGCTTATGGGACTAGCTGCATCTCTGCCTCCTTTCTTTGGTCTCTCTGAGTCTCCACTTTCAGTAGTTAGACTTCTTGCCTTTATCTGTGTTGTGGTGGAATCTCATGGGACCTAAGTGTATGCCAACCCCTCATCACCGTGCAGGTCTGATTAGGTTTTGGGAATTTGTGTTTTTTCCCTTCAGGAAATGGTAATCCGTGATACTGACCAATTGCTTTTTAACCACAGTGTTTTTGTTTAGCAATCAGAATAAAGCATTAGAGAAAAGAGCATTTTAAAACAATGAGGAGCTTACATGCATATTTAGTTTTATCTAATCTTATGCTTCACTATAAGCTAAATTAGATAGGCTTTCCTCTTAAGTGACGACAAGTCACAGAGCCAACTCCCACTCTCTTAGACAGCCAAGATCTCTGTATGTCTATGTTGTGGTCTTCAGTGCTTGAAGAAGGGCTATTTTCTTACTTTGGGGTAAGTAATGTGCATGAGCTATTCTAAGGTAAAAAGACAGGGAAGACCAAGCACTTCAGTGGTATCATGAGGTAAATTAGGTGAGGTCAGCACTACGTGGCTACCTGGGGTTGACCCCACCTAGTCTAACCCATGGCAATACGAAAGTGCCTGGTCTTTATTGTGTTTTACCTCAGGCGTTCACTCATGTTAGTTATCCTGGAGTAGAAAAACAAACAACAAACCCACCTTTTTTTAAGAAGTGAAGACAAGGCCTATGGGTCTCTCTCTTGTTCTCTCTGACCCACCTTGTTCAATCTGGTTGTGGTGCTGCTCATGAGAGAGAACTAGAGCCATAAGGTTACTTGCTCTGGCATTGTCTCTTAAAAACACTTAAGTGTAAGCTGTTGAGTGACTATTAGAAAGGGCCCCCTACTTCTGGCCCTTGGTTCTGCTACCCAGCCAGACCCCCTAGAGTGAAAAAAATCTCACCACAGTACAGAAACCTCATGAAAGTGACAGATCCAGATGCAGTATTAATAATTATTAAAGAGCACCTCTACACTACACAAAATAAATTTTCTTAAGCTCCTAACATGGATTCCAAATCTTCCCATGATGAGGATCTCAGATGTAAGTCTTTCCCTGTATCACAGTTATTTTTCTGGTAACTTCTTTATAGTACGAATACCCCTGTAAAAGCTCTGATGAACACTTTTCCAATAACTATTATTTTATCTTTCCCAGGCTTCAGCTCATGGTGCTGTATCCAATAAATTCTGAACCAACTTTTCTTCTGGATTAGTTTCAATCTGATACCCAGAGTGGATTTGCTTATTTTCTTACCAATTCTACTCCATGACTTCCTGTCTTTGTTTTCAGTCAGATCTCTGTCCCATATGTGTATGTGCCTACAGGAGCCTGGGTATTGAGTAACATGAGAAGAATTGTTTTGCCAGAGAAATGGTGAGGTACCTTTTCTTTTCCTCCCTCTGATCTAAGTTTCTGAAATTCAGGGGAAAAATTCAACCCTGATGCACAAAGGTGCAATTCAACAATGGAATTTCACCTGAATATACCCAGGATGAATCTGGTCCTATATCACCTCTAAATGAAGGACTTCATTTTGCTCTCAGTTCCAGGGCCATATTGTATTCAATGCGCTGGCAATATAGGGGAAAAGTGAAGTTGTGAGTTTTGAATGTCCTGTAAAGGTAGGGGAAACTGCTGGACATTTTATGGTTTAGAACCACAGTCTTAAGTGATATAGCTGTTAACCACTAGTTTGCCATAAAGCAAAATTTACAAATGAATTTAGCATCCTTTGGGGGATAAAACCCTGAGGCTTCCAAGTTTAAGTGTAGGGTGATTTATTATATACCAGTGATAGAACAAGTAGAGTTTTTGCGATAATATCTTGGATCATTTTCCTTCAAAAGTGCTGCTCTCCTCTACCACAGAGACTTAGCTGACGTAGCCAAATTTCAATAACCTCCTTACTAGTTGTGACACTGACAGACCAGCTCAGTATGATGTTGACAAACCAGCTCAAATCAAAGCCATAGGCCAATTCACTTTTTTGTGCATATCAAAGAAATGTGAAGTGGGCTAGCAGGCATAGCCCAGTTCCCTTGTTAGAACAGAACAAAGGGGGTGTTATCAATCACATTACATTTATGTGGCATATGCCCCAGTAATTACATTTACACTAGATTTACCTATTGGTTATTATTGCCTTACGTTATATATATCCCCGGAGTTAATTAACCCTAGATCAAAAGTATATGTTAGTAAGAATTTATTTGATGTGTAAACTGCGTGAAAACTAATGAAAGATTGTTTGGATTGCTGTAACTAAATGCATTGTGTATAGCTCTGTAACTGGATTGCCCATCAAATGGGACTGGAGCCTTGGAACTGTAAATGAAGAAACATGCTAACTTCTCAGCATTGGTCTTTGTGTTCAATAATGGGAAATCCACAGAACCAGTCTGTGTTTAGTGAACAGAGGAAAAGCCCATGTTGTGATGGAGATATTTGCTAGATTGCTTCCTGGAGTACACAGCTGTAAGAATGGATCCAGGGATCAATCCTGTGTCTCTGAATTGTTTTGGATTCCAACAGGGTGGAATACTGAACAACTGGACAGAGATCTCCAAAATTATTTTGGATAACCTTGAGAGACTTATGGAAATCCAGCAGATCACTACATCTCTGCTATGATTTTGGACTTACAAACTTTGACTGACCTGTTAAGGTATTCTACCTGCTTTAACCTCTCAATAACTCTCATTTCTTTTCTTAGCTAAAAAAAAATTATTTACTTTACTAGAGGAATTGTCTGTCACTGTTGCTTTTGGTGTGAGATCGAGAGTATCCATTGACCTGAGGTAAGTGACCAACCCTTATGGGTTGGGAGTAACCTAATGTAATGTGATATTTGGTATAAGGGACCATTATCACCCAAAGTCCAGTTTGTCTGGATGGCAAGATGCGCTGGAGAGCCCACGGAGGCTGTGACTCAACGGTAAAACTAATATAGTAATCCAGAAGTACACATTTGTTACTGGCTTGGTGAAATCTAATTACAGAATATACCACCAGTCTGGGGTGTCTGCCCTGTTTTCTGACAGTCTGACCTGAGATTGGCACTCCCACTTGTCAGCTACTTCAGTCAGTGTGACTTTAGTCAAACAAAATATCTGTGATGAATGTGGGTTCTTTACTTACCTGAATGAGTCACATAAAAAGCAGGAATATGACAATAGGGGTAATAGTACTCTAAATTCCATTGTCAGTAAAACGTGATGCTCTCAGATATGACAGTAAAGGGTCTATATAAATACCCAAGATAGATAAATAGGGCATACATCATTGTGTAAAATCCTGTTGCACGTTAGACTCAAGATGTCACTTAGATTCAGAGATGTGAACAATTTCACCATATATTATGGTCAGGAGATACTAAGTTCATAAAAACTTTGGTTAATAATGTTTTTTAGATATGAATGAAAAATTTAAAATTAAACCATTTAATAGATATCCTTCCACTTTGAAAAGTGATTCATGGTGTGTCTGTCCTCTTTTTATTCTTCCCTCTCTCTATTTTGTTCTTGGTCTGTGCAGAGTGAATAGCAGTAAATAATTTATACATGGGAAAGCTGCAGAGGTAAATTGACCAGGGTGCTAGTTTCCTTCTCCATAATCTCCATTTATAAAAGTTTCTACTTTTGCTGCAGAAGGAAAGTGTTCAAGATTAGTCAGGTTCCTTCTGGCCTTACAAAGGAGGTGTCTGTGAAGAGAAACTGACTACAGGGAATATGTGCTAACTACTTATATTAAACAATTGGTTCCACCTTGCATTTAGCTGTGATGCTCAGAGTAGCTTTTCCAGACCTGAAGAAGAGCTGTGTGTGGCTTATAAACTTGTCTCTCTCACCAACAGAAGTTGATCCAATAAAAGATATTATCTCACCCACTTTGCCTCTCTACCTGGAGATTGGTCAGTACCCATGTACTAAATTGCTTGTCATGCACCTTTAGAGTTGGATACATAAGGTTTGGCGGAATGAGTGCCTGGGATTACTCAATTTCATTTCTTCAGCCAGTTCTTTCCCCATGGCACCAGCTGCAAAAGCAACGCTAGTCCATTTCCTTTGGTGGATGCTGCTTATACCCTTAGCTGGCTCAGTGTCAAGGAGAAAGTTAGACGTGGAGAGGAAAAGGGGAGGAAGTGATCAGGAGGATCAGTGCGACAGACCTAGGGGGAAGGGATGAGAGTCCTCCACTCCCCACCCCAGGCTCAGTGACAGGGCTGGGGTGAGGGGCTCAGAGCCCCCCCACAGGCTCAGTGACAGGGGGAGGAGAGGCGGGTGGAAATCAGAGCCCCCCGCAGGCTCAATGACAGGGCTAGGGGGAGGGGATCAGGGACCCCTGCAGGCTCAGTGCCAAGGCTAGGGGGAGGGGATCAGGGACCCCTGCAGGATCACTGACAGGGCTGAGGGGGAGGGGATCAGAGCCCCCCGCAGGCTCAGTGACAGGGTTGGGGGGGCTTAGGGGATCAGAGCCCCCCACAGGCTCAGTGACAAGCTGGGGGGAGGGGATCAGAGCCCCCTTGCAGGCTCAGTGACAGGGTTCGGGGGAGGGGATCAGAGCCCCCCCAAAGGCTCAGTGACAGGAGTAGGGGGGCTCAGAGGCCCCCACAGGCTCAATGACAGGGCTGGGGGAGGGGCTCAAAGCCCCCCACAGGCTTAGTGACAGTAGTGGGGGGAGGGGAATCACAGCCCCCTATAGGCTCAGTGACAAGGTTGGGGGGAGGGGATCAGAGCCCCCCGCAGGCTCAGTGACAACACGGGGGGGGGGGGGGGGACAATCCTAGTTTATTTCTCCCTCAGCCCCATTTAGACGCATGCGCACTGTCTTTTCCTTGATCCCACGCATGCCCCCTCTTCCCGCTCTACTGCGCACGCGCAACCCCCCCCCCCCATTCCCGCATGCGCGCTGACGGTTGGCTCCCGCTCCCGCAGCGCATGCGTGCGGGCCCTGCTGACCCTGCTCATGCGCTTTCCAAACGCCCCCTCCTCCCCTTTCCCGGCCGTACGTTCCGCTGGTGGTGGGGGCGGATGGGCTCCTGCTTCCGGTGTGGTGTCATGGCGGCCTCGGAGCTCTGATGGCTGCGGGGAGCTGAGAACCCGAGACTTAGACAGGGACACGGAGACCCTCCCCGCCCCTTCCTCCCACCCCTCGGGGAGCCGGCCCGCTTCCCGGCCGGGCAGGCGGCGGGACATGGCGGCCCACAAGCCGGTGGAGTGGGTGCAGGCCGTGGTGAACCGCTTCGACGAGCAGGTAACGGGAAGGAGGGAGGGGGCTGCCTGGGGGGGGGGCTACGTGGGCTGAGGGGTCTCGGGTGGGAGCGCGGGGGGCGTTGCCTCCCGAGGGGACGGATGGGGCGAGGGCGATGCCCGCTCCGTGGGCAGGGGGCGCCGCTCCCTCTTGGGGAAGGGGCCTGCTCCCTCCATGGACTGGGGCCGGGGGCTGCTTTCGGCTTAATGGGCTTGGGGGAGGTGCTTCCTTCCCCGCTTCTCAGCGCTGTGGAGGGGGATAGGGGGTGTCGCTTCCTTGCTGCCCCCCCTCTCCAGCGCCCAGGCTGGGGAAACCGAGGGTGGGGAGTGGGAGGGAGGCGGCATGGGGTGCCTCTCTTCTGGGGTGGAGGGGATCTGCTCCACATCGCACTGGGCATAGGCTGTGGTCCGGGGGTGGGGAATATTTAGTGGAGGCTGCTCCTACCTAGCATAGACTCTGTGGGAGAGGACATGAGGGGCTTCTGCTTTCTTCCTCTTCACAGATCTGGGGATGGGCAGCGGTGACTTTCCCCTGGGGTTAGATGCTGCCACTATGATGGGCAGTATCGGAGGGTGGGGCCTGGGTACTTCTTGCTTGTCCATCCCACTTTCCAAGTCATCTTATCCCCTTACTGGCGAAATTGCCTCCCACTCATTTCCGGATGGATGATCCCAGCTCTGATGGTGGGGTGGCTCCCCTGGGTTATATAGTCATTTTCATTGTTAGTTTCCTCTAAATACAAAGGGGGGAGCTATCTTAGTTGTACTTTTCCTTGTTGGTTCCATCTCCAGCCCCTCTGAAAAAAACACTTAAACTATTTGGTTGGTGTTAATTTTTATTCATGTAACTTGTCTCATTGTCATTTAGAGCAAGAGGGGATTAAAGCTTCAAAAGTTAGGAGTTTGGGGAGGGATAAAGTGAATGTTTATGTGAAGCTGCATCTGAATCAACTGGAAACACCAAACAAGGGCAGCTGGGTTGGGGGAGGGTCCTGGGTGTATATTGTTTCAGTGTTAGTTGTTTCTCTTTCTTTATAAGAGTCAATGCCTTTGGAAAGGATTTTCACTGAAGATTTTGTGGTTGGAAGGAAAAACAATCAATTTCTTGGTCTGGGGCTTGTGACTGTAGATATTTCTCTGATCCACATGGAGAGACTGTTCATTGGGGCTACATGGCTGCACAGACATTCGGAGTTGGTCTCAGCGTTAGTTCTTAGAATGCACATTCCTTCCTCTTCCCCCAAATGCCTTTCTGACATGTAAGCCAGGACTTGGTTTAGGTTGATCCGTTTGTTTCTATGTTTTCTCCTTTTGCTGTACTTGACTAGATCCATCATGTGATTTGGGGGAGAGTATAAGATACCTCACTGTGTATACTTATCTGTAGTAAACATGAAGCTGATTATGGAGGTTGCATTCTGTTCTTCTGCCTTGGCTCTAAATATTTCTTACCAGTATTATCTAGTGTTGATAAACTGCAGAAAAGATTGGGGGCTTGTAAAGATAAGACTTTGGCTTTTACATTTCTTTTAATTAAAGCAGAAATGAATTTAGTTTCTTTGCAAGGAAATCTTTGAGCTTCTCTATTTTAATTTTTTTGAACAGTCAAAATTGAGGATTTTTAATAACTATGATGTAGCATGCTTTGGGGCCTGTTACTTTGCACTGTAAACGAACTCCTTTTTGGCTTACCTTGAATCATAGAGCATTTATTTTCAGTAAGTTTAAAAGAAATGGTACTAATTATGCCCCCAGTAATTCAAGAAAACATTTATTTGTGTACTGGTGTTAAAAGGCTTTAGGCTTTATCGTTTGCTTTGTTATGTATGTTGTGGAATTGGGCTTGCCAACATCTGTTGGGAGTTAAGGACTTGATCTTTTTAAACAAGTATTTTCTTATACACTTTATGGAATAATTAAGTGTAGGTATACAGGAGGAATCCCTTCGTACTTCCGTAGAAACAAAGCCCTTCAATTGTGAGTTAGCTGGCACACTGGAGTTGTGTTGAAAAAGTACTAAAGAGAACGTTGATTGCAATTGTCTTCCAGTTTGCATGATAGGTATGTCTTACAGGACTATTGAAATCAATTCACTGTATAATTTCTATCTGTTTTAAGAAGCTTATAGTTGTTGTTTTTTTACAAATTTGATAAGACACTTGTGGATAAAGCAAAGAGGCCTGGATGATATACTAATAGTCTGAAACTTTTTGAAATATTCTACTGAAATATTTCCCCTTCCACCTTACTTTATTTCACGTTGAGGTTTTCAGGTTTTGAGACTTCTTATTTGCTTTGCCCATTTTGAGAGTGATTTTCATATTGGAAAGGTGACTTTGGAATGCAGTTCAGAGCAAATCTGTTAGGGCATTCTTACACCGTTAACTTTCTCTTCCGCTATTACCTATGAATTGTGGACAGATAATTAGCTAGTCCCTGAACTGCTACTAAAACAGCGATGTGAATGACCATCTAATAATGGTACAACAGTGAACGCTAATCCCCTGGTTGCATCTTTGACTGCCCAGCAGCTGCTAATTTGAGAAACCAGTTTGAATAACTCTTCACTGAAGTACAGTGCCTGCAGTCCAATGCATACAATCCTCACTTCCTTTTTTACAGTGCTAGTAATGCATTTTCAGGTTTCTTTACTTGTGTGTGCAGGATGTTTTGATATCATCATTGAAGGAGGTGAACTAATGCTGAATATTGTACCAGGAATATGTGTCTGTCACTGACTAAAAAGGAATACTCTTTTTTGCTGTTGTTTTCAGGTTTTATTTTAAAAATTTACGAAATAGGATTTCAGTGAAAGATAGATATAGTTTCCTAGACAGTGTTTCCATGCATTTATAAAAACTCTTGTACTTATTAGTTCAAAGTGACTAAAACAGTATTTTATTGAACAATAAGGATTAATCTATATTAAAGAAAAAAAATCAGAGCAAACTTGTCCGCTTTTGTTTATTTTCATAAGTGTTTTGCTAACCAGAACACTTGTTGTGGTTGTGATTCTGTATGATTAAAATGACTGGCAAGTGTGGGTTTGCATTGTAGGTCAGTCAACATCTGGCTGCTGAATACATTTTTCAGAGCTATGTGCCGCTCTCTCCCACCCCCAATCACCTTTGATTTTCAGATACGGTAATGTGGTCTACTTCAAGACCCCCTGGAGCCTTCAGCTGGTGCAAAAAGCAACTTCCCACCACATGAGTGGGGCCAGGACATAGCAGAGTACATAGTGCAGAGATTTCAGGAGTATGCTGACTTCGTATTTATTAGAAATTTTTATTGCCTGAGTGGTCTAGGACACAGATATGAGATGAGACTCTCTCAATTATCCATTGCAATAATTGACATCGACTGGGATGCTCTGGTAGAACTATCCAGGTTTGACAGCAGCGCTTTCATGTCAAGCATCTCTGGCTTTGTAATTTTCTCTTCTTGCTGGTCTGCCAGAGCCTAAATTGGGCAAGCTTCAGGCCCCGATATAAGGCTCATTCGTTTTGCTTAGTATTGGATTGTTTTGTTTTGCATCTTATTAATTTGGGTATTTTTTTGGTTTTTGTTGTTTCGTATATCTTGAACATTTGGTCTTCTAAGGCATACTGGTGACTGGCAAGCAGTTTAGGTTGGAATATGTCATTTGTATCTTTCATGTTTTTGTAACTTAAAGCACCTCTGATCGCTACAGGTGCAATAACCATTAATAAACAAACAAAAATATTCCAAAACATAAGGCCTCCCTAAAATAAATGAATCTTAGAACTTTCTATAGAAAAGTTAGTCTACTTTTGAATTTTAAATTTTTAAACTATTTTCAAAGCATTTTTTAGAACATATCACATTTTAGTTAGATAAAGGGAAAACCTATTAGATCATGAAATAGTCTCCTCAGACAGAGTAATGGCAGCCCCATTACTTGAGGCATTTAAAACTAGACTGTATTAAACCCTACCAAATATAAGTACGGGCACAATCCTGTATTGGCAATAGGATCGGTTAGAAGAATTAAGTGACTTTCTTTCTTTCTGTAATATACATTAAGGAAAGAGACCCTTTATTAAATGGATTATAGTTAAATGGACGCTATCAACAATAGTCGCACATTTGTAATGAGCTTTTATGAAACTCGGAACTAACAGAATTAAGAGTTCTTTTAAAGCAAATAAATATCTTGCTGTTTTTGAAATCCGTCGCAGCAGTAAGAATCTGAAAGTGAACCTGATTTCATGGATTAATTTTTAATTATTTTTTTGCATCTCAGCAAAGCGACCACAAATAGTAACAAACGACATGTGAAAACATTCTAAGAAAACTCAGCTCCTCAGGCACAATGGAACTTTCTACCATAAAGGTAAAGCTTGTCTGTGTAGAACGCATAACTTTCTTGGGGGTTGTTCTCAGACTGGAATGAACTCGTCTATGAGCTAAGGACCATCACGAACCCTCACTTTTTATGCCAACTGCAAGGCGAACTTCTTCAGCCTGTTTTCTCTAACATAAAACACTGAGCAGCATGGGCATTTAAAAACAAGCCCTGATCCAAAACACTTCACTTCACACACAAGTCTCCCTCTGGGGAGAGGATAGGAGGGAACGTTCCACACGTGATAGGCATGTGTTAGTTGTGTCAAGTAATGTGCTGCTGGACAGTCCTCATATGCTACAGTGATCATGGCAATGTAAGAACCTACATAGAATAGAATAATTTTGTGTTAGTAATATAGCTAAAGATAACATTTGTTTACAGCGTATGACTTTAAGTTGTCCCTTTTGTTAAAATATCATTACTAATAAATAGAACAAAGTGATATTTTCTGAAGTCTGTTGTTTTTTGCCATGTACTACCTTGCAAGATTATTTTACCGAACTTTGAGCTCTCAGAACCTGATCCTCTGCCCATTTATAGTTGGTGGAAAGACGCCCATTGACATTATGGGCTTTGGATCAGGCCCAGACAACACTGATACTGACTGAAGGAGAGCACTTTTTCTGTCTTCCCCTGTGTCCCAAAACAGCCATGTGTTGCCATAAAATCTGTTCTTGTAGATCTTTCTGTAGAAGGGGAATAAGCAGATGTTTTCATATGTATGTATGCATGCTTTTAAGGATTGTCATTACTGCATTTCCACTAGAAACTTTCTTTCCAGATGTCAGTACCTTTATTTGAAGGGGGAGGAGAGAGACTGCAGCCAGTTTATACTTGAAGAGGGGCTTGGAGTTGAATCTTGAATGCACTTGAATTTGTTTATTTTCAAAAAGTTTTCTGCTGAAAAATTTGTTTTCAGAAGATCCTGCTTATAATAATCATTCTATTTGACTATTGTGTCATGGGCCTAGCAATACTGAAATTTGTGATTTTTTTTTTAAATGAAAATAGTTAGTGTTTGTGCAGATTTATAGTTCAGAGCTTTTGCCAGGCTTCATTTAGTATATCCACTTTTTAATCCTTGAAATGCAGTGAAGTGTAGGCTGACTTTCACGTAGAAGCTGAAATGGTCACTGTTTCCATTTAAAGTGTTAATGAACTTTACGCATGTTTCTGGAACACTGAAAGGAAAGGTGTTAAAGGTAAATTTTTGCTAAACTGAAATAATTAAACTTTGTCTTTATTCCAAATATCAGTTGTTAGGTAAATAAAGAACTGTGAAAGTTTCTTTATCTAAAACCAGTAGAATCTCTTGATCACACATTTCCAAAATATTCCAATTAATGCCTTAAATTTCTTATTAGATACAGTTGCTATCAGTGTCCGTATATGTTTTAGGAAAAAGGATTTTATATTTTTGTGTCTTTAAACAAGAGTATGTGGAACAAATGCAGATGTTTCTTTGGCACACTTACAAAAGATATTTATTTTCTTAATAACTTGACATCTGCATAGCAGAGGAGAGTCCCTTAGCTAAGGTATCTGAGGATATAGGCACTTCTTCCTCTAATGGGATACCACTCCCCAAAATATTATCGTTTTATGCTGTCAGAGACCACACTGCTCTGAACAATGCAACAGCTATGTAAGTTCTTTAGTAAAATCTGCATTTAAGTCTTAAAGCCATCTTTCAATATTTAACTGTAGAGATCCTGTTAAGTACTGGTATGTTTTTAAATGCCTTTTTATATCGGTGTACTTTCTCTTCTGTAAATTGCAAATAAATACTTTGATTGGTTTTTCACTATTAAATCTGAGAAGTTACTGCGTGGCACTTTTGAAAGGAATGAAGTGCTTTCTTTGCTAGAGAAGACAGGTGAAAAAAAAGTGAGTGCACGTGGACAGGGTCAAAGGCACAGGGAAGGTTGTGATCATCCTCTAGAGCAGCATGGCAGACCATGTGGTATATACCACTGTAGATACAAAACGGGCCAGACAATCTGAGGCTGCCAGGCACCCTTGTGGAACAGTTAATTTATAGCACATTAATGCTTAAAGCCTTCAGTAAACTACCACGTGACGTTCTGTGGGGATGTGGAAAAAGGTATTGAAACAGTGTTTTAGGAGTATTTTCTAAGATACCAGTAGCAGGCAGTTTATGCTGCTAAGCATCTGTGAATCTGACCAATTTTATTCTTTAAATAGCATATTTCTGTGAAGGGGTTTTGAACTTTTGTTTTTTATGAAGCCAACGTTGGAAGAACCTCATTGCTTTCCTTTTGCAATTTGCAAGGGGAATTTGCATCTCCTGCATAATTAAAATAACAAAATCTATTCAAAACTTAATTCAAAAGTAGTGAATAAGTGGGTTGACTTTGTTTGCATGCTTCTGTTTTCTTGAGGCTTGGTTTCCAACTCCAGCGCTTTTCAAGATTTATATGTTTTGTCTGTCTGTCTTTTGGAAACGTAAAATAAAAAGCTAAAAGTCTAGTGACCCAGTGTAGACTGAACGTTTTCCCCCGCCCATAGCAAATTTCTGTTATCTCTTAAGAATTGTAAGATTCTTGAACAGATTTGATAATGATAAAATAATCATAGCAAAGTCAGCAGAAATCATAAATAGGTAGAAAGAATTTTAGAAGTTAGGTATGGAAATTCATTTGTGTACGCTCTACATTAGATTGACTTAAGTTGTCTACATGGTCAGAGTATAAGTTTTGATCATCAGAGAGCTTGCGTTAACAAGTAAGTCTATCTACCAATGAAGCTTTCAAGAGACTTGTGTATTTACTGTATGTTGTTCCGGTTGATGTACAGGATGAGTTGTGCTTTCTATGTTCTACACTGGTATATTAGAACAAAATATACTGGTTGAAAGTAGGATGTAAAATATTAAGTGGTTAACCAATTAACCGATTAGTGTTTGTCTTATGGTTAATATATTGCCTTTAATGTCTAGAACAGATTGACAAAATAAAGTTGGGACATTCTCCATCCCTACTTGTGCTGTCATTTCCTCCACCCAGCTGTGCTCCCAACCTCCATATCTGAGCGCACCACGTGCATTAACAAATCTGTCTCTTCCCTATCCTCATCCCACTCCCCACTCAGCGGCAGCACCCAGGGCAGGACAAGCTGAGCTCACCTCGCATGGCAATGGCTCGGGAGCCCAGAACAGCATGGACCGGGAGCGTAGTACTCTCGGGCTATCAGCGCTGGCTTCCAGGGTTGGGTGCCTCGCTTCCTGCCAGGAGCCAGGACAGGGACCCTGGCTGGGCACATCCCCTCCCCCACAGACATGGACCCCTTGCTCAGAGAGCAGCTGCTGCCTCCTGCTGCCCCGCCACCCCTCCAAGACTCCTCGTCACCCCCGGGAGACTCCATTGAGCCCCTGGATACAGTCAGGGCCCAGGCCGCTGCTAGCTGCGGCTGCCGGGTGCTGCAGGCTGAGGGGCAGGTGGTGCTGTAAAACACACACACACTCTCACACTCACACTCACACTCACACACACACACACACACACACACACACACACACCTCTAATTGAAAGACTGTACTCATACTAGTTATCAATGGTTGGCCCTCAAACTGGGAGGGTGTATCTAGTGAGATGTCTTATGGATCAGTCCTGGTTCCAGCACTATTCAATATTTTCATTAAGGACTTGAGTAATGGACTGGAGAGTGTGCCTATATAATTTGCAGATGACATGAAGCTGGGAGGGGTTGCAAACACTTTGGGAGACAGAATTATAATTTGTCAGGGTCATTTTTCATTTGAGAACTGTTCCGATGTCAACAGGATGACATTCCATAAAGAGAATTGCAAAGAGATACACTTAGGAAGGAAAAATGAAATGGTCAACTACAAAATGGGGAATAACTGACTCGGTAGTATTAATAATGCAGAAAAGGACCTGGGGGTTAGAGTGGATCACAAACTGAATATGAGTTAACAATGTGTTGGAGTTGCAAAAAAACTAATATCCTGGGGTGTATTAACACAAATGTCATATGTAAGACATGGAATGTAATTCTCCTGCTCTGTTCGACACTGGTGAGGCCTCAGCTGAAGTAGTGTGTCCGGTTCTGGGCACCACACGTTAGGAAAGATATAGAGAGATTGGACAGAGTCCTGAAGAGCGATAAAAGTGATAAAAGGTTTGGAAAACCTGACCTATGAGGAAAGTGTTGGTTTTTTTTGTTTTTTGGGTTTTTTTGGGGGGGGGGACAAAACGGGGCATGTATAATCTTGAAAAAAGGCTGATGGGGGGGCCTGATAAATCTTCAAATATGCAAAGGGCTGTGATAAAGAAGATGGTGATCAATTGTTACTTCCTATCCTACCTTCAGTGGGTATGGGTAATAGGCTTAATCCTCAGCAAGGGAGATTTAGGTTAGCTATTAGGAAAAACTTTCTAACTATAAGGATAGTTAAGCTCTGGTACAGGCTTCCAAGGGAATTTGTGGAATCGCATCATTGGAGGTGTGTAAGAACAGGTTGGACAAACGCCTGTCAGAGATGGTCTAGGTTTACTTGGTCCTCCCGTCAGCGCAGCAAGCTGGACTTTAACTATATTGGTAAATAAAATAAATACCAATATAATCACCTTTACAGCAGTACCACCGTTTGGGCTTGTGCTGATTTAATCAGATCTGTTTCTAAACTGTTGGCTATGAGGGTTATGACAGGAAAAAAAATAGGAAGATGACACTAGCTAGTCTTGCATTTCTATTATTCTGTCTTGGTTGTCAACACAACCTGGCATTTTATTATTGAGGCTTCCTTACAAAACTACTTTATGGCTTTTCCTGTTGATTGCCTCCTGCAATGAGGTCCTTAAGGTTAAGAACTTGAAAGTCTGAATAGAAGGAAAACTACAGGTATGACCCAGCTAGTGTCATCTTCCTATATTTTTTTCTGTCATAACCCTCGTCTCCACAGAACTGGACAAAATACTGAACTACCAGCAACATCGTTCCTTTTATAGTGAGCAGTTCAATATTCTAGTCCTCTTGGTGCTTTTCTGTACTCAATTTTTGTGCTGATTTAGCCATCAGTTTAGAAACAGATCTGATTAAATCAGCGCAAGCCCATACGGTTGTACTGCTATAAAGGTGATTTGTATTGGTATTTATTTTATTTACCAATATAGTTAAATTGGTACAATAACTTATAGAGCATAGGAATTGTGCTTTTTCCAGAGTGCTAATGCCCTCTTCTTCAGATCAGTGAGGGCAACTGCCCATTTGCTTAGATCAGAGTCTTCCTTTAGATTTGTTACCCTCCTAACCTTTGCCATTCTCTTATGTTTGGGCTTAAATATGTCCACTTTGTAGCTTAGGTTGGATAGGTAGTAATGTGCAAGTTGTTAGTTTCAGGATTCAGTCTGATGAGGTATGCTTCATGTTACTTTTTTCCCTTTTTCCTTATTTTCCTTATAATAATGAAAATAAAAGCATGGTAGGAAGCCTCTTGCTTTAACCCTTAGGCTATATTTTTTGTATAATAAGAAAAAATATTTAACTATAAGCATTTTGGTTTCACTTATTCCTGTAATGACATTAATATACATTGTTTGCAATATTGTAGCTATGTTGGTTCCAGGATATAAGTCTCAAGATAGATGGGGTAATATCTTTTAGTGGACCAGCTTCTGTTGGGGGAAGAGACAAGCTTTCGAGCTACACAGAGCCCTTCAGGTCTGGAGAAAGTAACCAGATTATCTGAGCTAAATGCAAGGCGGGACATGCTGTAGGAGACTATTTAAAATGAAGAAGGCAATTGTTTATATTGAGCCATGAAATCAGCTGTTTTGTCTGTTAAGTCCATGGTTTTTAGAGTCCAGCGGAGTTATGCATTTAAATTCCCAGGCTTGCCTTATATACAGGTTTCCTCTGAGGATGACGACTGAGAGGTCAAATATGGAATGATCGCTTTGTCAAAAGTACTTACCCAGGGTGATAGGCTGTTTTTGGTCTCTTTATCATTTTTTTTTTTTTTTTTTTGTGAGTTTACTTGAGAACACAGTGATTGTCAGATTTCACTTGTTCAGGCATTTGAAGCACTGGATGAGAGACACCACATGTTGTGATAGGCATGTGTGGGACCCATGGATCTTGACAGGTGTATTGATCATCGGAGATCCTAGTTTTCTGTGATTTAAAAAAAAGAAAAGTATCTGATGAAAAACACACACACAAAAATCTGTATTTTTCAGCAATTAAAATGAAATGCTGAACTTTAGTTTCCCTAGCCACGATAGTGAGCCCGGAGCATCACTGCCCGGGGCTCAGGCTGTCAGCTCTGGTTCAGTTAATATGGTGAGCCAGATAATGGAGACTCAGATAAATGGAGTTCTACTGTATGCATTTTAATTTTTTCACAAAATGTAAAAACTAAAGATTCTGGTGTTTTTTTTTTTAAAAAGCAAATTCAGCGTTTTTCCACGGCCAGCTGATTTCTAGGATCCCTGCTGATTACTGTAGCATGGAGATATAGCTATGGATTTTGCATCTGTTCTGGCAGGCTCTGGTGCTGTGTCGAGTTTGGTGTTTCCTGGTCTGTGAGGGGCTTGTTTCCGATGATGAGCTTGTTGAGGCTGGGGAGTTGTTTAAAGGCCAGAAGAGGGGGTTCAGGAAAGATTGGTCCCAACCAGTTTTTTCCCCTTAATAATTTTTAGTTCACTTAGTTCCTTAATGTTTTAAGAATGATCTGTACTGAGAAGAGGGCTATTAAATAAATGACACTTGGGCCAGATCTACACTATAAACTTGCATTGGTGTAACTAAGAGCTTTTCTACACTTAAATTTTATAGCTCTCTAACTTGCTGGCTCCGGTGGGTGAAAAATCACCCCCTGAGCACAGCAAGTCTGCGCACTTTAAAGCGCTAGTAAAACAGGCTCCAAGCGCTGGGAGCTGCGCTCTCAGAGCTCGGCACTAATCCCCTCGTGGAGGTGGATTACCAGGAGCTCTCTCCCAGCGCTCGTGTGCGACCACACTTGCACTTCAAAGCGCTGCCGCGGGAGCATTCCTGCGACAGCACTTTGAGGTTTCCAGTGTAACCATGCCCTTTGTCATTCAGCAGTATGAAAAATCAACACCCCGGAGTGACACAGTTATACCGACCTAACTCTCAGTCAACTACATCAACAGGAGGGCTTCTATCCACATAGCTACCGGCTCTCATGGAGGTGGATTTATCTATATTCGTGGGAGAAGCTCTCCTGGCATAGTAGCATCTTCACTGAAGCATGAGCAGCTGTGCCACTGCAGTGTTTAAGTGTAGACCCAGCCTTGATCACTATTGATTTAATTGGTTTGACATTCCTGTGCTCAGTGTTTTTGAAGTAGTGTAAGTTTATAAACATCTTATGGCTTTCTATTCAACTCCAAAAAGTTTAGTAATGAAAGAGACAACTTCTGTTAAGCTTTTAGACCATGATCAAAATTCCCATTTTTAAACCATCTCACAAGTTCAAGTCAGTATGACATTAAAACAATATAGTGCAAAGTGATGACATTCCCCCAAAAAACTCGCAAAACTGATGGTGATTAATTTTTCAAGTAGGCCAAAAAAATACAACTTTAAAATGTAGCATCAAACACAACATTGGTCGAAAAATTAAATGTCATTGCCACCTCCAACTTGAAGGGGGTTAAATACATTTCTAATGTTCATTATTTTCTGTGTGTACATTTTCCTTTGTACCCCCACTTATCCCTGCTGGCATTCAGGCACTGAACAGATACAATAACATCTACTATCAAGTCAGGCTACGGTACAGCTGTTAAACAGTTATTCCATATAGAATTGTATTGCAGACTTTCATGTCAAGATACTTAGGAAAGATAGTCATAATTTTCATGACATAAAACTTCTTTGGTTTTAAAGACATTCTTTGATGACTAGATCAGTTGATCCAGAGTTTTAGATACCCAGACCAAATGCAACTTTTTATCTCACTGTTGATGTATTAAAAGGAAGTTTATACATTTTAATATGATAAATGAAGGGTTAAGATACTATGGCTTTATTCAGTGGTAACCAAAAACCTTTAAGCACTTGATAGTTTTTTAGACATGTTAACTGCCTGGCATTTTTCCTTTAGTTCTTAAATTCTGTGGCATTTTGAGAGACTGGATTTCCAGTCCACATCCTTTTTCAAGCCATATTCTTCTCTTTGAACATCTGTGTTTTTCAGAATCTCGGAATGTTCTAGTAGAATCCAGTTAAAAACCAGAAGAAAGTAACGTTTTAAATATTTGATATTTTTAATTGACATTGAGATACTTAGGGTCTGCTCTAAATCCTAAAGTGTGTATATATAATTGGGAAACATAGATGCATTGATTACCTTCTTGTCTTCCTAATCTGTTGTCTTTTTTAAATATAAAGCTTCCATAAAGTGAATTTCAGCAAAGCTCTTCTTCCTACATTTTAATGTGGTCTGATACTTTAACTGACGCTAGTAAACTGCACACAAGGGACATGATTGGTCTGTGACCTTTGAAGAATTTACTGAGTACAGCTTGAAACAAAGTATCTAGTGTTCAGAATAGGATTAATATCTCTTGAGTTACTGAGTTTTCTCTCATCTGTGCTGGAATAATTACTCTCAAGTCTAACTTTTACTATTTGATGTAGAGGATCTTCCTTGGAAGTCACTTTTCTGAATAAGATTGGAAGAAATTTTTAACTTTCACTGTTGTAGAATTCGTAACATTTAATTTTTGTTAAATCTACGATCACAAAACTTTACGTGCATTAATCTATATATCTGATTCATGGAAAAGATGGGAGGAAACAGATTTATCTTGCCAACTGAGCACCTGACTTGAGTTAGTCAGAAAAGTTTAGACATACCAAAAGTTTCAATATCAATGACTTGTATACAACTAAAATGTCCTCTAAGTTATTAGGCAAGGTGGGCGAGGTAATATCTCTTAAGGTTTGTCCACACTGCAGTTAAAAACCCACTGCTGGTGTGTGCCAGCTGACACAGGCTCAGGCAAAGGGGCTGTTGAATTGTGGTGCAGATGTCCGGGCTTAGGCTGGAGCCTGGGCTCTGAGACCCTCCCACCTTGCAGGGTCCTAGAGCCGTGTTCCAGCCCAGGCCTGGACATCTACACCGCCGTTAAACAGCCCAAGCCTTGTGAGCCCGAGTCAGCTGGCATGAGCCAGCTGTGGGGTTTTAATGCAGAGCTGTCGTATCCTTATTGGACAACTTCTGTTGATTAGCAGGGAGATGTTCAGCAGCATGCTCTTTGGGGCAGGTACCTAGTCTCCATATACGTTTGTGCCTAGCACAATGGAACTCTGTTCCTGACTGGAGCTTGTGTGCTGCTGCTGTGTAAATATGAGTATTTTCTTAAATAGTGAAGCGAGGACAATGGGAAGGTAAGATGTATAACTGTCAACACTGCAACCGATTCCCTCTTCGTTAGGGAATTGTTGTACCTTAAAGACTATCAACATTTCTCTAAGAGTTCTTAAACACCTTCTGACTTGAGTGATCTTGTAGTATTTAGTTTTAGTGAGGAGAGGTGGCCTGACATTTCCCCAAATGAACATCTAAAGAATGGCCTTTCCAATCCAAAAGTTACAGAATTTGATTACAATGGCATTATTTTAGTGACACTGCTGAAACTTTTGGTCTTATTTAAGATCTAGTAAAAGATATTATAGATTAGCGTGGAATGTGCTTGCAGCCAATACTTGACATGGTACTTCTTTTTTTCTTTGTCTGACAATCAGGATTTCCTAATGGAACAGCTTTAAAGCAGTAGCTATCGTTGTGTTCCTAGTGCTGTGCAGTTAGTTATATGCCGTTATACTTCTGTCATGGAAAGATACCAGCTATACAGGGTAATTTTTCACAATGTAATCTGCTGTAACATAGTGTATAAAATGGATGGTTTCAAAAAAAGCTTTCTTTGAAAGATGGAGGGTGCAAAGGTAGGGATTGGTTTTGCAGTCTCTCTTTGAAGCCACTAGAGCATGTCTAGATGAAGAAAGTGATAGCATTTTAAAATAAAGCTAAACATAACTTTAAATGTGACTTTGCACTTAGTTAGATAAGGCAAATCGTGTTAAAAAATGTTAACTGGTTTTGGTCACCCCTTGGCTCCTCAGAATGCTGTAGTGTATGTTAAATCCATCCCTGTCTGAGACAGGAGAACTCACTAAGTTACACAGAGGTTTTTTCTAAAATGTGTTTGCTAGTGCATTAGTTAAAACATATTTAACACATTTTGTGACCATCTTCTAGATTATGAAAACAATCTTAGCCTTAGGATATGTCTGAATTTCCTTTCTTAGCTGAAACACACAGTTCCTTTCTCATCATTTGTTATTAAATAAAGATATGGAACTTGTAAAGATTGGGTCTAAACTCCTTGCAAGAAGTGTGTTAAGACTAAACACCTCAGTGTGATCCAAGGAATTTTCCTGCCTCAGAATGGGGTAGATTTAATATATACTAGAACATGCTGAAGCGTTAGCAATTTATTGCTCTTGTGCAAGCGGCTATGACATTGCCTGATGCCTGATTTTGTAGTTTCACACAATGCTGCTGTGCTACTTGTTGATGAATGTGGATCTGTCGGATAACTTTCTGGAACAGTTAAATGGAATTGCAGTGAATATTGGAATGCTTCTTAGACCTGAATGAGTTTGTCACTTAGAATAGAGCTCTGAATTTCTCTTATCCTATTGTCATACTTTTTATCCTGACAAAAGTTTCAGTGGAGGCTTTGAAGTCAATGTGTAGCTTCATAAATACAGAAGACATAGTTTTTTTGCTAAGATTTTTGTGAAAACAGGACATGTCTCTAGGTGCTTGTTCAATTTCATTGCTTAGTCACTTGTAATCCTACTTCTCTGACGTGAATTTGGTTTGTTTGGAAATTGTCACAGAACAGATGTTTGGCTTTAGTTGAGAAATAAGTGGTAAAAACAGGTGAATCTTGATTTTTGCTTCCTGCAAATGTCCCTAGCAGAAAAAGATGAGAGAAATAATGAAATGTTACTGTAAGATTATCTTTAATAGACTGTTTTACAACATAGTCTATAAAGCCTCAAGGAATCTTAACCTTCCTGTAAAACTGTAAATCTCTAACTTAATACAAATACTAAGTAATGCTACTTTTTTTCCTTTTTTTTTTTTTTTTTCGCAGCTTCCCATAAAAGCTGGCCAGCAGAATACCCACACCAAAGTCAGCACAGAACATAATAAGGAATGTCTCATAAACATTTCCAAGTACAAGTTTTCCCTGGTCATAAGTGGTCTCACTAATATCTTAAAAAATGTTAACAATATGGTAAGTTTTTCTATGTTTGGTTTATTGGATGCTTTTGAAAATGGTTATGAGTTTTTATTTACAGAAACTTTATAGAATGTCTAGTCTAACATTGACTCAAATTGCTGCTTCATTTTGTGCATTTAATGGGGTACCAGTTAACTTACTGATTTTTTTTTAAACTTCAAATGCAGTAAAGTTTACCAAGAAAATTGAAATGAGCATCCACATTGCATGTGAGGGTGATGGGGGAACGTGGGCAACAAGGTCTGAAAGCAAGAATGTTAGTAATGCTGCATCGGATAACCCAGATGGTGTCAGTCACTGAGGGACTGGACTGTGTGAAAAAGTGCATATGGCTAGGCTAGGGATACAACCCAACACATGCCCTCTTAGACCTGGATCTGTAGGCAATCCTTGGATGTCTGCTCTCCAAACCAAGTGGAATATATTTTGTAAGTGGTGCACTTGATCACTGGGAAATGGGTTTTCTCTGTACAGTTGCATAAGCATGCTATTTAACTAATGAAGGAATGTTTTGCAGCCTTGGAGGAGACTGAGGACATTTGGGCAGAGGTATCCAGTGCACAGCATCCAGAGCGATGGGAGCTGTTCTAATCCTTTCTGCTAGAATGTGTTCTGCCAGGAAGAGCAATATTGGAAGAGGGAAAAACGAACAAACATTTAAAACAAACCTAGGGCATTAGATTCTTTTCAGGAGCTGTTCAGACACTCTGCATAAGTGAATGGTGCAGTCATTTGCAAGTGGCCATCTCACAAATTACATTCAAAAACAAAAAGAAAAATCCAGGAGCCATACAAGATTATAAGCCGAGAACCATGAAGGAAAAGGCTTGAAAAAGGCTCTTTGGCCTCGTGGTAGTCCTACAGACTTAATCTCCTGAGCACATCCCTTAGAGGCTAGTAAGGAAAGCTTCACTTGAGTGGACTGTTCCCTTCATATTTTCCCCTCTCTGACTGACACTTGATGTAGCTTGCAGTGTTTCTTGGGTGGATGAAGGACCTCCTTAACACTGAGTTCTTGTGGGCAGCAGGTTAAAGTCAAGGGACAGAAAAAGGTTCAAGAAGACCTTCCTACCAAACTTCAAAAAGACCCTTTCAAACTCAAATTTGTAACATTAAATGAACAGTCTCCCTCTATGCTGTTTTTGTGAAATGCAGCAAGGCAGAGCATGGAATCACTTTGAAAAATATACTAAAAGATTATTGAAACTTGACCCTCATTAAATTAACATTGACGACTAATTTGATAGAGTGCAGTAGACAAAGGGGAATGGGGAGGAACAAAGGAAAATTATTAAATATGGATCCCAGGGCAAATAAAAATTACCAATGGGGCAGGCAAGGCAAAAAATTGTAGTTACTTTGAAAAAGTGGAGGGAGAAGAAATGAAGCAAATTTCATGGGTAATCAACTTCCAAACCATCAGCTCCATCATGACAGCACTCAGGGTGGACTAACTAAAGGGCCAATAGTATGTGAACATGTCCTCACCAGAACAAGAGAATGAATAGCCTATACTTACACTAATCGACATAAAAATTAATAGTGCCAACTCAAAAATAAATCAGCCACACGATAGATATCAGTTGTAAGGAGTCCTGATAAATAAGAGTGTAAGTTATACAATTAGAAACAAAAATTCGGTATTGTATCTGATGTGTGTAGCTGAGGCCTGGCCTGACATGAGCAATTAAAACCTGGAAGGAGGCTTCATTTCTTGGAAGATAAAATTAGAGAGGTAAACAGATCATTAGGCTGAAAAAGACAATGTCTGAGCCATCTAAGATAAGAGGAACCATTTACCAACAATGGGCAAAGATGAACCTGGAATATGGAAGTTCAGGTTCTGCATGAACAGCACATGGAGAGAACATGCTGCACAGGATTGGTTCCTACAGACTAACCAAACCAATGCAAAAATGTGGTGCAGTGTGTATAGTAAATGCAATGTAATCTGTACATATGTATAAAGTGTGTAACTTTGTATGTGTGGCATGCCCTATACCCACCCCATTCACCTGATAAAGGGACCCTAGTAGTGAAATCTGGAGTTCGATTTAGTGTTTTGAGTCCCAGAGAACTGGACAAAGTGTTCTGGATAAGCTGAGTGGGAAAAGTCTCTGAGAAAATACCAGCCATGTACAATTTTTAGTATCACTTCTTATGGAAAATGACCCAAAAATTATTAGCCTGACTTGGTACTTCCAAGTGAATCCCTCCATAAAGTGCAAAAATAGAAGAATGAGTCTCTTCATATCAATGTTCTGTACTCAATAGCAAGACTTAACTTTTCCTATGGTTGAGGAAGAGAGAACTGTATCAGCTAGCAATATTTTTCAAGCAGTCCTTCAGAATGAAGACCAGACTCTGTGCCATTAGTCTGCTCCATGTTTAGAAAAGATACCTTCAAGAGGCCTCCTGCTCAGCTAAAGCCTGCATATATTTGAACTAATCTTTCAAGCAGTTTTAATTATCACATAATTTTCTGAAGCTTCTTACTGTGTGTTCTATCTACAGTCAATGAAACGAAATACATTTTTTGGCTAACCCTTCTCTGCTTTCTTTTGCTGTTCCAATCTGAATATCGATACACTTAGTCATTGGTGCTGGTAGTGAAATTGGATGCTAGTTTAAATATGTGATAGACTCTTGCATCCTAGATTTAAAATTCGATATCCGCTTTGAAGATCCAGTAGTGTATTTGTGTTTCTTCCTGTGGTCTATACTAAATTCTGCAGCAATCAAACTAAGTTTGTATCCATGGATTTTTGGAAACCTCAGTTCTGTTAAGTATTGTCTTGGCAATAAAATACAGCTCTAAAGAAATCAGATACGATAGACAAACAGTAATCGCTACTAAAATAGAATTTTGGGGTCATGAAAGTGAAGGACTTGCTAGGCTCTCTAGCTGTTCTGCTGTGTGCCTTAAATACTGATTGGCCTGCCTGTCCTGTCCCTTGTTATCTTTGTTCAGTGTATGTCATTCACGCCAAAACAGTTTACTCACTTCATGCTAGGAACTAGGAAGGAACCATTAATCTCATTTTCACTGGCCCTATTTCTAAATTTGAACCCAGAGCTCCGCAGGTGGAAAGGCTAGAGCATTAGGGAGGAGGGACAGCTCAGTGGTTTGAGCATTGGCCTGCTAAACCCAGGCTTGTGAGGGCCATTTTGGGATCTGGGGAAAAATCTGTCTGGGGATAGGTCTTGCATTGAGCAGGGGGTTGGACTAGATGTCCCTTCCAACCCTGTTATTCCGTGATTAACCTACTGTGCTGCTTAACCCCCAGCAGATTTTCTGTATCACCTAAATGCTGCAATGGGCTGTCAGTCAGATTTATGCACTGGAGCTAAATCTGTCCCTTTTCTTGTAGAGGATATTTGGAGAAGCTGCTGAAAAGAATTTATATCTCTCTCAGCTGATTATATTGGATACACTGGAAAAATGTCTTGCTGGGGTAAGTAGTCTAATTTATAATTGCTGAGTTTCTGAATCAGATGTAGACAAAGTGAACAGAAGTTCTATAAATGTGTGTGTATACTAGGTAGTAATAAACTAACAATCATTTGATTTGTCACATGGAATTAATGCTAGTTTTAGAAGAACTCCAAAAAAACTGTTGTGATATCAAGTTTTTTTTCTCTTGCTGCTAACAGCCCACCTTAATTGATTAGTCTCGTTAGAGTTGGTATGGCAACACCCATTTTTTCATGTTCTCTGTGTATATATATCTTCCTACTGTTTTTTCCACTGCATGCATCCGGTGAAGTGGGTTTTAGCCCATGAAAGCTTATGCCCAAATAAATTTGTTAGTCTCTAAGGTGCCACAAGTACTCCTTGTTCTTTTTAATGTGTAGAATGTCCATCCTCCCCGCCACCCGCAATTAACAATGGTCAAAAATGCCTTGACTTGTTAACTAAATGGACAAAGGAAGGTTTCAGATCTGACCTTTCTTCCACTTCATTTCTAAAGTTCTAATATATGTTTCTCTACAAGCATTCATATGAAAAGAATAAACCATTGTGTGCATGGAAAACAGATTTAAGTAAAGTAATGGGTTTCAGTGTTAAGCTTTCATTGCATTTGTATAGACTGTAGGTGGATGGGGAGATTCAAAGTAGGGTTACAAACAGAATAATAAAAATGGTTTCATGTCACAATTTAATACAAAGTTAAAGGATAATTTTACAATCATTTAAAAAGTGGCAAATAGTAAAAATTAAAATATAAATGCTTAAAATACATTAAAATTAATGAAGTTTGTGAAAGTCATAGTTACTGTTTCTTAAATGAAGTAGAGATTTCTTGTTGTAGTTTTGTTTCTATGTTCTATAATTTTATATACCCAGGCAGAATCTTTAGCTATTGCCATATTAAGATTACTTTTGCAGGTATTTTCTAGTTTACGTTATTTAACCTTATCCAAACTTCCACTGGGAGTCCAATCTTGAAGTTTCCACACAAACTTTCCTATTTCATTCAAATCTTTGCTGAGAGGCAGTTTGCTTTTACCTTTGGGATGAAAACAGTTGTATACTTGCAAAGCCAAACTCCATCTTAGGTAAAAACTCTGAGTCTCAGATTTATTCCTAGAGATTTCTTTTAGCTTTGTTCCAGGAAAAATGTAATGAAATCATCAAAGCTGTGTGCAATTCCTTAGTACTGGTTGTAAAAGATATTTCTCTACAGAGTAATAAATACAATAGTTTGGTTTATCAAGGTGGAACATCTTTTAATATAGTAAAGACGCTGATGATGTAAGTAATTGTGCTGTTTTAAGTACATAAGAAAATAATGTAGGTATCTAAATAATGCAGAATAGATTTCAACTTTAAAAAAAGTAAATTATACCATATTTTCTTTCCTGTGTTTAGACAAGTCTAAGTTACTACATTAATTTCATAAATCGATATCTTCCTTTTTTAAAAGCCACAATTTATATTGATCAAAACCTCAGTGTGTTTCAGATACATGATGAAACCTCTAACAGCTTAAAATTGTATATCTTGTCAATTTAGATGAAAGCAAGTTGAGCCAGTATGTTTAGTAAGACTTGAGCCAAAGCTGTATACAAAGAGAGTTGTGTTCTGTGATATGGTCAGACATATTTCTTGCTTACTATTGCTGCTTAATGTTTCACCAAGTTCTCATGGCAACAAGACTCAAGTCAGCTAAGTGGGATCACTGCAACTTCTGAATTCCCCAGAGTAATTTCATTGGTAGGATTTTAAAAGTTTAAATGCTGACCTGACCCTCTGTTAAGATTCTTAGTAAAATTGCTCTTCAAATTCTTTCTTAAATAGTTTTCTTATGTCTCATACTGTGCAAATTGGAAAAAAGTAGAATTCTACAGGAAACTGTAGGTTTTTTTGTTCTTGTCTGGAATCACACTGAGTCAATAAAGAAGCATCCTCTCCTTCATCATGTCTTTTAAATCCCTACTGGAGAAAAACAACTGTCAGAAAACCATTTGAGAGAATTAAGAGTTGGAGTTTACCTTAGGTTCTTCTAAGGCAAACAACTGACTCAAATGCTCTAACACAAGTGCTTTGACAGGTTGGCAGGTGTGTCCCTTAAGTGTTCAAACCTTATGGTTGAAAAAAAGTGTTTTGATAGCCCATTCAGTACTTGCTGATATTGAGCTACTAACATTGTCCCACAGGTCAGGGATGGAAACGCATTCGAAAATATTGCTTTATGTGAAATTATAGGAAATTACTTTTAGCAGGTGGTGTATCAGAGCTTTTCCACTTAATTTGCATTGAAGTCAATGGGAGTTTCTACTGTGTAGAGTAAGTAGTACAAGATCTGTTCCTGGGATAGTAGTGACTAGAAATACTATTTTTGCATGTAAAGCTGTGAAAGGGAATTTCAGGAAATAAGTGAAATGTTTCCATTTTAGCAACCAAAGGACACAATGCGACTAGATGAGACAATGCTGGTCAAACAGTTGCTGCCAGAAATCTGCCATTTTATCCATACGTACCGTGAAGGAAACCAACATGCAGCCGAACTTCGCAATTCTGCCTCTGGCGTTCTCTTCTCTCTCAGTTGCAATAATTTTAATGCTGTCTTCAGCCGCATTTCTACCAGGTGAGTGCATGAATGGCAGAGCTTATCCAGTGTATTAGAAGTCTTATCAAATACCATGAATGTTGTCTGGCTCTAATCAGTGTAGATTAAAACAAAGGCTAAAATTCACGACAGACCTTTCTGATCTGAAAAATACAAACTCCCCATCAGTATTTTCAAGTTAATATCGTATAATAAGCTGCTTACACCTCTACCCTGACATAATGCTGTCCTCGGGAGCCAAAAAATCTTACCAAGTTATAGATGAAAATGCGTTATATCGAACTTGCTTTGATCCACCAGAGTACCCAGCCCCGCCCCCCCTGGAGTGCTGTTTTTCTGTGTTATATCTGAATTCGTGTTATATTGGGTTGCGTTATATCGGGGTAGAGGTGTATTTGAAATCTTTTCTAATGAAAATCCCTCTACATTCCAAAACTCTGCTTAAGCATCAATTGATAAAATTAGTCCGATTCTGTCTCCATTTAATGTTTTTGTACAGCTTATTTTCTGGGTGCTAGACTTGCTTATATTTTAGATCTGCTTTTATATGAAAAAAAACCTGCCATAGAATGGAACTAATGATAAAACCAAGTTGAAATATAGGGTGGGTGCTTGTTAGTGAGAGATTTCTAAAAATTGACAGACACTTAACTTATATCCATTAATGTGTTTGCTGTTCCATGGTAACTTCTAGTTCTCTGTAGTTCTGTTGGAGCCTTAAGGGTGTTGTCTTCCTATAATTTTCCCTACTTGAAGGCCCATATATATCCATCTTTTTGACTGAGGAGAATGTGGCATGATTGTCTTGACCCTAAGAATATTACTCTTCATTGGCTTTGGAAGGAGCCTGCTTGTCCTCTCACATGATTTTTATATCCGTGCAACCTCACTGATTATAATGGAATTCATCCTGATTTACACCGCTCTAAATGAGAGGTGAGTCAGGGCCAAGGTATGCTATCCTTTCTTTACTTCCCGCATTGCGTGCATCTCTTTGGTGCTGTCTTTGGCCAGCCCGCCAAGGTTGCATGGGAAGCTTTTATGAAGGAAATGCTTTTATGTCCTTTGAAAGTTGCTTGAAAAGGTTTAACTCTTATCAGAGTAGTGTGGTTATAACCAACGGTAGTACTTGAGGGGATCATTTGTTGGAGTTGGAGCTGATGCTCCTTTATTAGGCTTGGGCAGCAATGAGTATGCTAGTTTGAGTTGTTTTTAGTACAACAGTCTAATTAAAACTAGGGCTTGTGTAACTTATACAATTAAAAGAGCTTTGAGAACATTAGAATGGAAGTGCCTTGAAATTTTAAATATGAAACTTGGTAAACACCTAATTAGCTGAAATCTCAACTATTTTTTTAAACGTTAAAGGGCTTTAATATTCTCTCAAGGACCTAGACTTAGTAGCTAGGATGGAGGATATCGTTTTTGCTAAATAAATGGATTAGGTTTAGTAGGAAATTATTCCATGCTCTTCTCTTATAGGGAGTTCTACTAGAACTTATTCTTGTAGGTAGTTCTTTAATGTGTATTTGTTTATACATCTGCAGTATATTTTTTTCAGTATAATTCTTTTTTATTCAAACTTAATTTTGAAATTCTAGGCTGTTTCAAGGCTGGCGTTGATTTTTGTTTCCACACAATTCTATTTTTCATTGGTATAGAAGTGGTTAAACATTTGGTTGTTTGTTGCTAATATCCACAGAGATCAGCCTGCCGACAGTTAGCATTGCTGATCTTTTGACCCATGCTTCCTGTTTAGGCATATTTCTAGGCTCTGTACAGCAGCTGGGGGATTTTTGGCATGTAAAGCACATCATCAGGGACCTTCCCCTTCTCAGCGTGGGCTGTTAAGTTTTTCCCTCCATTGATTAAATGAAGAGGTGCTTTTGTGTGTAGTGGTAGAAATCGCATATCATGTCAAGTACACATCTGTTGCTTTGGAAGGGGTCAACACAATCTTATAACTTGCAGGCTCATATGATTTAGTTATTAGTGCCTTGTGATATGGTGTTTAGTAAGTTACCCTCGAAAAAGGAGGGAAAAGATTTACCACAGTGTTTAAATGGATGTGATTAAAACTAATTGAGTTTCATTAGGGACAGAAAAAAGGGCTCCCCTTTGCCTGAGGGCTGACTGCAGTTCCCTTCTGGGACTGTGAATACTCCTGATTGTTGCCCAGATGGTATAGCTCAAGTGCAAAGCAAGGCACTCATTCCCAGGGGCATGGCCCAAAGGTACCACGGGCATGAGCCAGAGAGGTCAGTGCTCAGGTGAAGTGTAATCTAGATTACTTCCACAGCATTGTAAAGAAAAAGAGGATATAGGGTAAAATCTTGATGTGAACCTTAGTATAAACTGATGGCATTTGTAGCTTGCATCTTGAAATGTTGAGAAATTGTCTGCTGGAACTTTTCTATATGAAGATAAAATGAAAATATTCTGTAAAATTAACTCTTAATGGTCATCCAAAGTTTGTTTTTATTTCCTGGATCTGTCAAAGTTCTAACAGTAAGTCTCTGGAAGGGATGATGATGATCCTTTAATATTCAAACGTTTACTACTTATTTTCATTTCACCTGTATAATAGGAGGTGTTTTTCAGAAGTATGAACATGTCATCAATGGCTGACAGTCTCTGTTTCGAGAAGTTAATTTAATTTACTGTTTCGAGTTACTTTACTTTGCATCTCTTTAGATTACAGGAACTGACTGTGTGTTCGGAAGATAATGCTGATGTTCATGATATTGAACTTTTGCAGTATATTAGTGTGGACTGCATAAAACTGAAACGAATATTGCAAGGTAGGTTGTGAAATTGTGTCTCTTTGGGCTGATCATCAGACTGATTTTGTGCTGCTATAGCTATCTGTTTAGAAATCCATAGTTAGTGGTATTACCCTCTAGCATAGACACAGTTACACTGGTATAACATATTCCTATATAATAATTTAGAAACAGTATAATTTTACTTCATTCAAATTGTAATTAGCATCTGATTTTAAAATAACTAGTGCTTAGAACCTCTGAGCGGTCTTTTTGGGTTAAATTATTATATACCTATTTTGTTAGAAATGAATTTCTCTTTCAAATGTTGAAATTTTTTATTTTTACAGAGACCGTATTTAAGTTTAAAGCCCTAAAGAAAGTAGCTCAACTGGCAGTTATAAACAGTCTTGAAAAGGCAAGTATGTTACCATTGATATATTCTAAGTGGAATTTTCTTGCTGTTCCTCGGTCACTGATTTGCAGTCTCATGTCCCTGTTTGAATTTAGGAACTAGAAAACTCCGTTCTCATTTGGACAGGTCACTTTTCACTGTAAAAACACATGTATGAGATTTCTGCTGTAAAAGCGCTGCATGCTGAAACTCTGAAGGACAAAATAAACAGATCTTCCACTGGAATTTTATTTCCTAAACTGAGTTTATTTTCTAAACTGATTGTTGCATATGTGTAAAGACATGTTGAATTATCTGTAGGCATTTTGGAACTGGGTGGAAAACTATCCTGATGAATTCACAAAGCTGTACCAGACACCACAGACTGATATGGCAGGTAAGACATAACAAATCATTTTGATGTACCTCTTAAAATATGGATTTATCAGGCTAAGTCCATTGGTTGTCTTTTTCACAAAGCTTTATGTCAGAGATCACCAACTTTACTGACGTTTTGTACACTCCTTGCTTCTCAAGGCAGTTAGCATAAAAGAAGCATCTTTCTGCCATCCTTTGCCAGAGCATCTTGGGGATACACTCTTTATCTCCCTTCACTCAACAAATGGAAATGGGGAGGAAGGGGGTAATGGTGGGAATTGGACTGCTTTTATAGAGCTCTGTTTTGATACACATAACAAACAAAACGCACAAACATAAACTATCTTACATATAAATAAAAGTAAATTTACAAATACTCATTTTAGCCTCTGATTCAGGAAATCATTCCTCTTCAGGAAGGGCACATAAGCATATGCTTAGAGTTCTGCAAATCCGTAGCTATCCGCTTTATATCTGCGGCCCATGTTTGCAGATCGTGGATGAATGCAGATCCAGATTTTATATCTAGAGTCCTGCAAATCTGTGTATATCCGCAGACTGGATGCGAATACAAATTTTGTATTGACACAAGGCTCTACTATGCTTTAGTCTTTCTGACTGGAGAAGGACTTAAGCACATTTTTAAGTTATTTTTGGAATCATTGTTTTAACCCTGTTTATAGCCCAGTTCAGCCACAATGGCCTGCCTAAGCGTGGTTGTAAAACACATTTTATTTTTGTAGATGGAGCCATACTTTGCCTCTTATGTTCTGTTCCCCCTTTATCTTCCTTATCAAAAGTTGTGCCAAACTTCTTTTGCTTGCCATTACTCAAGACACGTCCTTCCAGTTTCCATTTGTATCATAGCAGGACCTGTATCTGAACTCTGAAAATAAGCTGAAATGTCTGTTACTTGTACATGCATATTTTAGTGTCATCTGCAAACTAGAATTCCTGAAGGTTTTTCACAGTTTAAACCTTCAGCTACTATTTAGTGAGTTGGTTAGCTGGAAAAAGAATGAATATCATTGATTTTAAAAAACATGGAAAACAGTTAAAGCAAATTTTGTCATTTGTAGACGTCAATTACAGTATTTCAGAGAATAGTATTTTTGATCAATTTTTTTCCCCTTTAGATGTTTTAAATCCCCCTTTTTATTTCCTGTCTCTTTCTGCAGACAATAATTCCTAGCTCTGACATAAGTGTTCATCCACAGATCATATGTATTTCTGGAATGCTCAGTAGTAGTCATTTCTAGTGAATGAATTACAGTTGTGGCTGTCTTGCTCATATTTCTTTTGTTTATTGACCCAGTGCTTTTTCTTTTGAGTAATGCTTTTTGCAAACTAGGATTATGAGCTAAAGACAACAGGATATTTAAACACTTTTCCCCTCAGTGTTTCTTCCGTAGTCATTTGGTTGTTTTGTAATGTAGATTGTGCAGAGAAGTTGTTTGACTTGGTGGATGGGTTTGCCGAAAGCACGAAACGTAAAGCAGCAGTCTGGCCACTGCAAATCATTCTTCTTGTCCTGTGTCCAGAAATCATTCAAGATATAGCCAAGGATGTGGTGGAGGAAACCAAAATAAACAAGGTGAAGAAAGCTAAAATGTCATAGTGAATACAAGTCTGAATTCAATAGGGTGTTTGTCATGGCATGTCCCATATTGTTTTAAAACTCTATATTCTGATATAAGCCTACTCTGGCTCTAGTTAAAAAAAAAAAAAACACCAAAAAAAACCCCCAAAAAAACATTTAAACCCCCCTATTAAATCCCTGTTTTCTCTATTATTCAGGATTCTCAGAGCTCTCACCTAGCCCTTTACTTTCCCTGCCATCAGAGCTTTGTATAATGGCACATATCCTGCTTGATGAGGGTTGTATAGCTACTCCTGACAGTTCAATTCCTGGAGCTAAAAAAAGGGTTTGTGCAGAACACTGAGAGTCATTCACTCCTGTTGGTGGTGAACAAATTGCCACCTCATCACTTACAGCCGCTGCTGGGCTTCAGAGTAAAGAACTGTCCTAGAGTTTTGAATCCTGCTATTCCTCCCCAAGTCCTTTAATCAAGTTTTACATTACTGCTAATCTGAACTGAACTTCGTGATGGTGGTGGGTTTTTTGTTTTTGTTTTTTGCAATGTGTGGAAATAAGAATGGACATACTGGGTCAGACCAAAGGTCTATCTAGCACAGTATCCTGTCTTCCGACAGTGGCCAGTGCCAGGTGCCCCAGAGGGAATGAACAGAACAGGTAATCACCAAGTGATCCATCCTCTGTTGCTCATTCCCAGCTTCTGGCAAACAGAGGCCAGGGACATAATTCCTGCCCATCCTAGCTAATAGCCATTGATTGACCTATCCTCCAAGAATATATTTAGTTCTTTTTGGAACCCGTTATAGTCTTGGCCTTCACAACATCTTCTAGCAAGCTGTTCCACAGGGTGACTATGTGCTGTGTGGCAAAAATACTTCCTTTGTTTGTTTTAAACCTGCTGCCTTTTAATTTCATTTGGTAACCCCTCTAGTTTTTATGTTATGAGGAGGAATCAATTACACTTCCTTATTTACTTTTTCCACACAATTTCCACATGATTTTATAGACCTGAATCATATCCCCACCGTAGTTGTCTCTTCCAAGCTGACAAGTCACAGTCTTATTAATCTCTCCTCACATGGCAGATGTTTCATACCCCTAATCGTTTTTGTTGCTCTTTTCTGAACCTTTTCCAATTCCAATATATCTTTTTTGAGATGGGGCGACCACCTCTGCATGCAGTATTCAAGATGTAGGCGTACCATGGATTTATAGAGGCAATATATTTTCTGTCTTATTATCTATCCCTTTTTTAAAAGCAGCAGAGAGTCCTGTGACACCTTACAGACTAACAGACGAATTAGAGCATGAGCTTTCGTGGGTGAATACCCACTTCGTCGGATGCATCTAGGGGAAATTTCCAGGGGCAGGTGTATATATGCAAGCAAGAAACAGGCATATATATACCTGCCCCTGGAAATTTCCACTAGATGCATCCGACGAAGTGGGCATTCACCCACAAAAGCTCATGCTCCAATACGTCTGTTAGTCTATAAGGTGCTACAGGCCTCTTTGCTGCTTTTACAGATCCAGACTAACATGGCTACCCCTCTGATATTATCCCTTTCTTAATGGTTCCCAACATCGTTCGCTTTTTTGACTGCCGCTGTACATCGAGTGGAAGTTTTGAGAGAACTAGCTGCAATGACTCCAAGATCTTTCTTGAATGGTAACAGCTAATTTAGACCACATCATTTTATATGTATGGTTGGGATTATGTTTTCCCAATATGCATTACTTTACATTTATCAACTTTGAATTTCATCTGCCATTTTGTTGCCTAGTCACCCAGTTTTGAGAGATCCTTTTCTAGTTCTTCTCAGTCTGCTTGGGACTTAACTATTTTAAGTAGTTTTGTATCATCTGCAACTTTTGCCACCTCACTGTTTACCCCTTTTTCCAGATCATTTATGAATATGTTGAATAGGACTGAATAGAGAGGTTCTGTGGTACAGTTTGGTTCATTTAAGATTTTACTTCATTTGATTCTACACTTTCTTTCATGTATAGTGCCACTTCCCCACCAGCACGACATGTTCTGTCCTTCCGATATATTTTGTACCCAAAAAGCTTGGTTTGCAAATGAAGTTCTGTAACACAGATAGAATTTGACTTGGCTACAATTAAAAATAAGCAATGCTTGGAGCATCCAAGTTGGCCATTGCCAAGCTGATATATCATGGTATCTTCACACACATGTGAGTTGTCCAAAGTGAGTGTATAATGAATAAAATAGACTTTTCTAAACAGATACTGCAGTATTTCCTCTTTTTTTTTTTTTTGGTATTTAAAGATGTAAAAGCTCTGTCCACAGCTCCTAAAACATCGGCTGTAACTATTTATTTCTTTTCTTTTTTGGTTGTTATATTTGAATTCTGCAGAAACTGTTTCTGGACAACCTCAGGAAGGCACTTGCAAGCCATAGTGGGAGCAGACAGCTGACTGAAAGTGCTGCTATTGCTTGTGTTAAACTGTGCAAAGCATCCACCTACATCAACTGGGAAGATAATTCTGTCATTTTCCTTCTAGTGCAGTCCATGGTTGATGATCTTAAGGTAAAGAGGCAGAGAGAGGAGTCTGGAAATCATTTTGTCATTTCCTAAATCTGATGAGAAAATTTATTTGAATTTGTGTTTTAGTAACGAGCCCAGTGTCATGGAGTATCTTTGGTAGCGTTTTTGTAAGCAAGCTGGCATGTTCTAGTATTATATTTACACCAGGATTGCAGCTCTCGTATTCATCATTCACTCCTTACTTTCCTTCTCTCGAATCCCACGTTGTCTCTTGACTTCCTACATTTTGTTTCTGCTGGATGCCTTTTCGCTTAAATAGCACTAAGGAATTTTACATTCTCTTCATGCAACATTTACCCACTTACAGCCCCTATGTAATGCCCAAACCAGTTCTTGCTTTTCCGAATACACTTTAGCTCAGGATATTACAACATGTAATCAACCAAGCTTCTGAGACACTATTGGTGAATTAAAAAGCAAGAGATAGTGTCTTTGTCTCTATTAGATCTATAAAAATTGTCTGTCTTTTTTAAAGGTTAAATATTATTTAAGTGGTTTTAGAAATAACAAATGTTAGCAGATTTTCTAAAATTGTAACATTTAGAGTGGCCTACTCTCTGATTTTTAACAAATTAGTCATATATTACAAGCAGACTGGAATAACATTTTTATCTGAATTTTTGTGTAGACCTTGCTGTTTAATCCAAGTAAACCTTTTTCAAGAGGCAATCAGAATGCAGATGTAGACCTTATGATAGACTGCTTAGTTTCCTGCTTTCGCATAAACCCTCAGAACAACCCGTACCTTAAGGTGAGGCCATGATTTTGTGGACCAGTAGTGTCTCCTGATACTATTTATGACTTGTCAGATTTCAAGGGTGTGCTAGTGGCAGACAGAAATTCATAAATAATTTCAAACTTCTTAATACTTGTCAGAAATTCTTTGTGTTGAGTATTTTGTATCAATCTGTTTCTGCTGTTCTGATACTGCTTGTATTGACTTTTTTTTAATTTACTAAAAGGGCTTTGGTGCTTTGTTCAATCTGATCTTGAGAGATGTTAAAGAATAACAGTTTTCCCAAATGGCTTTTATATTAATGTTTTCCTTCTAGATCTGCTTGGCACAGAATTCCCCATCAACGTTTCATTATGTGTTGGTAAACTCACTCCAGCGAATAATCACAAATGTAAGTCTTAAAAGTATTTAGTTAGCCTAGAGGTGGTTAGTGATTTTATTTAGGAATTGAAGTAGTCATTTGACTAGAATTTAAGCAGTAGCCTAAATCTTGCGCACTGTGCTCATAATACTAGTTCTGGCACAGTCATCGGGATTTGCCCACTTATGGAAAATGGATTCAGGTCTCTTTGTTTAACCAGTTTGGCTCACTGAGTCACAAGCCTGCATCTCAGTACAAATTTAATGTGCTGAAATGTGACGATGAAAAAGTCTGTTTATTTTATTGTTTTTAATACAAAGTGCTATTTTCCTGTTGCATAACAAGCTTGCTCATTAGCCACTTATCAGGTTTCAAAATAGGTTGAGATTCTAATCACCGTATTTGCATGGCAGCAGTTCCTTCACTGCTCCAACCCCTTCTTGCTCTTTCCAGTGTGTTGACATTCCTCATTTAGGAGAGAAGGACCTTGGATTCCATATTTGTATTATGGGGGGCAGTACTCCCTAGTGGATGGAGCAATGGACTGGGACTGGAAGATCTGGGTTCCGCTCTCAGCTCAGCTACTGGGTGACCTGGGGCAAGTCACCTCACTTCTCTGTGCTTCAGTTTTCTCATCCATAAAATAGTGGTAATGATGTGTATGTCCTTTGTAAAGTGCTACATACATGCTAGGTGGTTTTGGTGGTATTATGCCAGTGCCTTGGGGTCCTTGTCATGGAAATGGCCCCACTTGGCAAGAGCTGTACCCACTTGCAAAGTAGGTGGTCCCTTCCCCAAAGAGTTTATAATGTAAGTGTTAAATGAGAGACGACAGGTAGATGGAATGAACAGACGAGCAAGGCTTACCCCTATTATCTCTATTTGGTGTGGGGTAAAAGGACAGGCATTTATTTTAAAAAAGTAAAAATTCCTAGAACAGAGAATAAGCCCATAATCCAGATCGATTTAAAAATGTTTAAACCATATTGCACGGTGTAACTTGGAGCACCACAGATTTCTGCTAATGCACCAAACCCGGTGGGCTCTGCCTAGGGCTGCTCTTGTAGTTTTGCACTAGCTATGGGAAGAACTTTTAACACACAGCTTCTGTAACTAGTGCCTTTCACTGAAACATGAAATTTGATTTTCGTTTTAAAAAATTAACCTTTGGCCTTGAAATGGTTCTTTTCGATAACAATTGCTGCTTAATTTTTGTTGTCTAATAGAATATGCAGTTTGTTCGTACATGGACTTTGCACTGCTCTCAGGCTGAGTTTGAGCCTTTTGGTCTTTCACGCTAAAGCACAAGTCTCCATGCCTGCTTGTCTTCGATAAAAGTGACTGCGTGTTTGCTCATATTGCGATTGTGGAAGTCGTTTTTGATGAAGCACAAAACTAGTAGGGAGAAGGATCTTAATTTAACCCCTTCTGGCAAAAGAAAACAGAAAACTTGGAGTAGGAAAAAAAACTCATTCTGAGCGAATGAAATCCGTTATGAAAAGCATTCACCCTTCAAATAGTAATGCATAGCCCCTTTTGAATAATCATGTCTTAAACTGGACTTTAAGTAGCAACGTCTTTAATATGGCTTTGTAATCTGTTACTAACTTCTCCAATGTCAATCTAAATGACATTGATCTCGAAGTATATATTGACTGAAAAACCAATTATGACAGCAAGTAGTTGGTTTTGTTTTGTTTTTGTTTAAATAGATTGTGATTTGTATGACCTACTACTTTAGATTTCTGCAGTGGTTTCCATAGTGTTTAGGGCAATCTCACTATCCGAAGCTTTTTACGGTTCCAAAACAGTGAAATAAAGACCTTGTTCTTGGACATCTCAGCAGCTATAGGTTTCAGTATAAATTGTATCCTGTTTTTGGTTGATGTCTATTAACTCCCTTTCATGTGTTCTCTGAACATCAATACATTGGTTTATATGGAGGAAATATTATGAAGTAACTAAGAATAGTTTTACTTTATTTGTTAGTATGGTGTACATTTTTATTGCTGCAATTCTTGAATAAACACAAAATAAATGCTTTGTTTTCAGCATGTACATGTAATATACTCTAATGAAGCTTTATAGACAGTATTAACCATTTATGATCTCAAAAGATTTTTTTACTTGCAGTATGTTAGTTTCTAGTGAACTGAGTATTTATTTTAGTCAGTCATGCATCATTTCCTCTAGACTGAACTCATTCACAGTCAACTTTTTTAATAGTTACTGTTTTCAGATTGAGTGGCAGATCATAAAAGATGGAAACTCTAATAAACAACTGGAGTATGGTGTGAAATATAACCTATGCAAGTATTGTGAATTATAGCATTAGACGGGGAAGTTGACACAACTTCATTCAAGTTTGTGCAAAACATTTACGTTCTTCAGAATAGTTTAATAACCTTCCCTCTTTTTCCTCAAGTCCATCATCTCAGTTTTATTTGCTGTGTGGAAAGGAGTGGCTATTTAAACTTGAAAAAGATATTTTTAAAAAATGGAACCACCTCTCCACCGTATATTTTTTAAGTACCACTGTATTTTCTTCCTAGTCTGAAGTGGACTGGTGGCCCAAGATTGATGCTGTGTATTGTCACTCCGTGGAACTCCGCAGCATGTTCAGTGAAACACTTCAAAAAGCTGTGCAAAGTTGTGGGACGCATCCAGCAATTCGTATGACACCGGTAAGACTTGGGTCCGTGATTTAACAATTTCTGTCCATTGCATTTTCTGTCTCCATTCCATTCCTGCTGTTTTATTCATCAATGTTAGTCTGGAAGATAGAGTAAAAATGTAGCAATCCCTAAAGCAACAGAGAGCCTTACATGCTCTGTAAACCTTGCAGTATTCTGTGTATTCACAAAGTATTCCTACTGAGTTAATTAGTAATCTCGTTTCTTAGCTTTTTATGCTACTCTCTGACTGACAAGATAGAAATAATCTAATTTTCTGTAATACAGTCTGACTATTTTTTAAGGTGTCTTGCTGTATCCAGGCCTATTTAGTGAAGGCAATGCTTGGCCTTTTTTTCATAATCAGAATAATTCTACCCTCTGCTGCATACAGTAGAATACATTTCAGTAACTGCTGCATTTCTACATTGATGATGAGCAGGAGTTTTTTATTTGAAATACTTTTCACCTGTTTTACTTTGTCTCAAGCATGTTGGCTGTTTGGTCTTAGTGACAGCACAGAAATTGTAAAGATTTGCAAGCATTATAAAATGAAAACTGCTTTGATCATCTTTATATAAAAATCTTCAGTAAATTACAGATTAGTCTGTAGTATATCCAAATGTCTCTTGAAGTAGTTCTGCTCATTTTGAATTTTCAGTTTAGGACTTTTCTATATTGTGCAAAGTTAACTTGTTTTTTTTCTGAATTGCAAAGATGTAGTTTTCAGTGTCTCAGATATTTACTGTAGCAGAAGGCCTAAAGCTATACATGCAGCTGAAATATTCCTAATAATTCAGTATTTTTGTTTAAAAGAAAAGGATTTGGGTAGATTTAGTTGAATGATGTAGAATTGTTTAACTCAGTTTTTATATCTGTGTATATTCATCTGTTGAGAATATAGCACGGGTATTGTATTTGGCAACTCTGAGATTGATTGGTGGTGCTTTGTCTTCTGCTTCTTATTTTCTGTTCTTATTGGCTGCTGTCGCTCACATGATCAGATGCCAACCAGTCACTGTTTTGCATGGCAGTGGGCCTCTGTTGCTGTAAGTATGACCCATTGTAACTACCGCAGAAAAGCCTTCAATTTCTTTGACTTTTCTGTGTATAGTTACCATTGTAGTCGCATCACTTCATTTCAGATGGAATATGTAGCATGTCTTCACTTATAGGTTGTATGAAGTAAATAAATCATTTCACACATCAGATAAACCAAACAGCTTCCTTTCTGCCATGCTTTTCTTTTCAGAGTTCCCTTAATCGTGACAAACTGATCATATACAGTAGCAGTTTTCTCTGGCAGTACAGTTGTCACTTTTTGTCAAATGCTATAAGTATGAGATTTTATTGTGCATCTTTGAGTGAAATTGAATTTTTTTAGCAAAATAGTTTGGGATTATAAAGTCTCAAATTTGTAATTACACAAAACTATACTTGAAAAGAATTCAAGAACAGGCTTGTAACCTTCGAGACTACTTTTTGTTCTGGGGTATGAATCTGTAGATCAAAAAGTTTAAAATAAAAAGCTTGCAACTTCAGTGTTACTGCTTGAAAGGTATCTTCCCATTAATAAATTCATTACATTTTTAAAGAATACTGTGTTCAGTGCTATTGTTTAGTCCCTCATGCATATAAAACTCAATAAAATAAATTGTAAAACTTGAAATACCATCATTTCAATTTTGCTATTTTCACAGACTTAAAAAGTAAGCAAAATTAGATGCTAATTACAGATTATATTGGACAAAAAATAGCATTGTGGTAGCACCTAGGAACCCTGGCATTCTTCTTCGAGAGATGTCCCTGTGGTGCTCCACTCTAGGTGTTGGTGTGCCCCTGTGCCCTTGAGCGGAGATTTTTTACAGCAGTACTCCTACCGGCCACGCATGCTTAGAACCTGTCACTCACTCTGAGTATATTACTAGAGAGCATGTGCGGCCGGTACCCTCAGTTCCTTCTCTACCGCCCCCGGCTTGAGACGAGCTCAGCAGACTCCTTTATATTTCCTTCCCATCTTAAAATACCTGTAGTTAGACAGATTTTTTTTCCTGTTTCTTAGTTGTTAGTTAGTGTTACCTACCTTTCTTCCTACTATTTAAAAAAAAAAAAATTCTCGTCCTGTCAGCCGCTTCAAATATGCCTGGCTCCACAGGCTTTAAGTGCTAGCTTTCTCTGTAAGGACGCTATCCCTCTTTCTGATGGACACTCCAAGTGTATAAAATGCTTGGGAGATCTAATTCCCCAAATATGCTCTCACTGCTCCAGTTAAGCTCTGAGCTAGGAAGGACAGGACAGTTAAAGCTAAAATCCTTTTACTCCAAAATCCTTGCAGTCCCGCAGACTCTGGCGCGGACTCTGCCTCTCTCAGACACAGCTCTAACCCTTAAAAAAACTGAAGAGACAGCTAAAAGGAGCCCTCACAATTGACACAAGCTTCACTGACAAACCTTCTCCTGTCAGCTCGTCAGTTTCCTTACCAGCGTTTCCCCGCCTGAGTACTTTGACGAGCCGGGCTCCTTCGGTACCGCACTACCGCCTATGCTTTTGGCAGCCGCGCGAGGCTCTGGTGCCAAGGCGACAGGCTTTCAGTTGCCTGCCTCGATTGTGCACTGTCAGCCCCACGATGAATGCGGCACGACAACGAAGGCACCGGCGGAGCACCGCAGCCTGCTATTAATAGCGCGCTCACCTGCGGCACCGGCATTACTCCCGCTACTTGGCACGGGGCCAAGACAAAAACTCAGTGCCAGTCCGGGTTTCCTCCAGGATCTCTATGTGCCTTCGCCTACTACTGCCCCACCGTTGCAATTTACCCATTTAAGTGACCTCCTAGTGTCACCTACACTGCAATCGCCCTTTCTTGGGGATGGCTTCTTTATGACAAATGACTCGGGGTCCGAACAGCCTTCCTCCAGTGAGGAGGAGTCTGAACTACAGGCTGCTGTGCCAGTGCAATCTGAATTCTATCCTCAGAGTCCTGTCCCCCGCGGACAAGGAAAACTGTCCCACACCAACCTCAAGACCCCACCTCCTGGGGTGTTAACCCCTGGATGGCACCTCCTATGCCTTTTCCATCACCATGGCAGTATTGGGCTCTGTGGCCATCTTTCCCTCGGCAGCACGTCCACTACTCTACTCACACTAGATGTGAACGTCTAAATCCTGTGACGCACTTGGCGGCACCCTCCCATCCTCAGAATCAATTAACTCCAGCTCCTGATCCTGACGTACCAACTGATCCAATACCCGAGGAGGCGTTACTTCCTTCCTCTCCCCTGCCATCAGATGATATTTCAAAATTCCAAGATCTCTTCAGAAGGGTTGCCAATGAGCTCAGAATCAATTTGGAAGAAGTACCTGACCAACAACATGAGCTAACAGACATCCTGCAACCATCTTCGTCATCCAGACTGTCATTACGAATTAACTCAGCCCTTCTGGAACCTGCTAAATCCATCTGGCAGACTCCAGCCACAAGCCAGCTACCTGCAAACAGGCGGACCAGAAATACTTCATTCCCTCCAAGGGGTCTGAATTCCTTTTCTCACATCCTGTGCCAAACTCTTTGGTAGTGGACGCAGCCAATCAGAGAAACAACAGTATTTCCGCCATATCCCAACCAACAAAGAGGGCAAATGCCTGAACCTGCTGGGTCATAAAGTATATGTCTCTTCAACGATTCAATTTCGAATTGCCAATTATACTGCAATTCTGGCAAAGTACGACCACAGAAACTATAATAAGTTCATGGACTTTATTGAACACATCCCAGACAACAAGAAACAACAGTTTACAGCTTTAGTTTCCGAGGGCCAAATCATATCCTGCACGGCTCTTCAAGCAGTTCTGGATTCAGCCAATACTGCAGCAAGATCCACCGCTACAGCAGTAGTCATGCGTCGAGGTTCCTGGCTATCCTCTTCTCTCTTTCCTCGCGAGGTTCAGAGCACCATAGAGGATCTCCCTTTTGATGGTGATAAACTCTTTGCTTCCACCACTAATGAGGTGCTGCACTCAATGAAAGGCTCAAGGGCAACTCTGCGATCCTTAGGTATCCAGACCCCTACAAACAGAAGGCGACAGTACAGATATCAGCCTTACCACCGTCCGCGCTACCCCTCATATACCCAGCATTTCCCGAGAGCTCAGAATCAGCAGCAGCAACACCAACGCCAGAGGTCCAGATACCAGTGACGTCACCCCAATTCTTCCGGGATGCCCCAACTTCCTCAAAATAATGAGCAAATTTGAACCTTTGGTCGAGGGTCTCGTAAACATCGCCCCTACTCCAGCGCAGGTACTGCCCACAACTGTCTTTGGACACCGTCTACAGCCATTTTTACACCAATGGCAGAATATTACCACCGACAAGTGGGTTCTAGAGGTCATCACAATGAGGTATTCCATTCCCTTCCTCTCCTTACCTCCCACCCATCCACCCTCCCCATCCCTCTTCAGGGACACTTCTGACGAGCCACACCTCCAGCAAAAAGTACATCATCTTCTTCACCTGTGTGCGATCGAACTCGTGCCTGAATGCCACAAGGGGAAAGGATTCTACTCCCCTTATTTCCTAACACAGAAGAAAACTGGAGGATGGCGACCGATCCTTGACCTCAGGAGACTCAACAACTTCGTCAAGAAACAAAAGTTCAAGACGGTTACTCTCACCACCATAATTCCAGCCCTGGAGCAGAGTGATTGGTTTTCAGCTCTCGACCTACAAGATGCCTATTTTCACGTCACTATCCACCCAGCCCACAGATGTTTTCTCCGTTTTATCCTTGGCTCGGTGCATTAGCAATACAGAGTTCTACCATTTGGCCTTTCCGTTGCCCCCCGAGTTTTCTCCAAACGTCTAGCAGTGGTCACGGCCTACCTCAGGAAACAAGGGGTTATAATATTTCCTTACCTGGATGATTGCCTTCTCAAGGCCTCCACACACACCGAGGCCCTCCGCTTCACAAAAATCACCATCGAGTGCTTTCAGTCCCTGGGCCTGCAAATAAACGAGAACAAATTCACATTAAGTCCTACCCAACGCCTGGACTTTATAGGAGCAAGCCTCGTCTCCAGAACCGGACGGGCATCCCTTGCACCCGACCGTTTCAATACTATAAAACTGCTGGCTACAAGGCTTCACAGCAGCCCTCGGGTCGCCGCCCGAGACTGCCTCCAACTACTAGGGCACATGGCCTCGTGCACTTTCGTGGTCCAGAACGCACGTCTCCACATGAGGTGCTTCAAGCTTGGCTGGCCACGGTTTACAAACCAAATGTGCACTCAATAAACAAACCACTGACCATACCTTACCGGGTGAAGGTCTCTTTCATATGGTGGACAGTCCCCGACAACCTCTGTTCTGGAGTCCCCTTCCTCCAGACTCCACCAACTGTGATGATGACAACCAACGCATCCCTCACCGGCTGGGGGGCCCATATCTCTCACTACACAGTACACGGGCTATGGTCTCACTCCGAGACCTCCCTGCACATAAATGTGCTAGAACTTCACACGATCCGGAATGCTTGCCGCTGCTTCCTCCCACTAATCAAGAATCAGCATGTACGCATAATGACAGACAACATTGCCTGCATGTTCTACGTCAACAGACAAGGGGGGGCTCGTTCCCACTCTCTTTGTTCAGAGGCCATGAAACTCTGGAATTGGTGCCTTGCAAATCACATCCAATCACATCCAGATATCAGCTGCGTAGCATCCCCAGGCGTGCTGAACACCAACTGCCGACGAGCTAAGCAGACGTTTTCCTTCAGAGAACGAATGGCAGATAGACAACAGAATCATTCTCCACATATTTCGCACTGGGGTCACCCAACCATAGATCTCTTCGCCAACCCCAAAGAACACAAAATGCTCTCAATTTCTAGCTCTATGGACTAGGGACTGGGCAAACACTCCCTAGGGAATGCATTCATGATCTCTCTGGCACCGGCCCTCGTTTATGCTTTTTCCCCAAATACCTATTTGCTCACAGGGTCCTCACGAAGATACAACGGATCGTGCCAGGATAATCTTGAGTTCGCACCTTCATGGCCGAGACAACCGTGGTTCCCTATTCCTCACCAAGAATGTCAAATTCCAACCACGATCTCCCTGCCTCCATCCCACTAACCTCCTTATCACAGCAGCACGGCCGGCTTCTTCACCTCAATCTTCTCCAATGCTTCACCTCAAAGCTTGTACCTGCATTGGTTCTCACCGCAACGAGAACTAGACTGTTCCGACCAAGTCGCAGAGGTACTTCTACACAGCAGAACGCAATCACCCGTACCACCTACGTCAAAAGTGGGAAAGATGCACAAAAATGGTGCGCAACCAACAACTTGTCTCCTACCTCTGCACCTCTTCCCTGCATACTCGATTATCTATTGGACATTAAGCAATCCAGCCTGTCATTCAGCTCCATTAGAGTCCACTTAGCTGCCATCACAACCTTTCATCGTACAGTTGACAATACCTCGGTTTTCGCTCATCCCCTCACCAAACATTTACTGAAGGGACTCCAAACCCTATATCCAGACGTTAAGCCACCTACCCCTCCATGGGATCTTCACCTAGTATTGTCCTGTTTAACTCACCAACCCTTTGAGCCCTTAGCCACCTGCTCCCTTTTGTACCTCTCGATGAAGACAGCCTTTTTGGTGGCCATTACCTCCGCAAGACGGGCAGGCGAAATAGCAGGTCTTATGGCAGATCCACCATATACCCTCTTCTTCAGGGACAAAGTTACTCTACGTTTACACCCAAAATTCCTTCCAAAAGTTCATGCTTCTTTTCACCTCAATGAACCAATACATTTACCAACTTTCTTCCCAAAACCACATGCAAACTCCTTCGAGGCCACGATGCACACACTTGATGTGCGTAGGGCCTTATCATTTTATCTGGACAGAACAAGACCCTTCCGGAACTCTCCCAGACTCTTTGTCTCTATCGCGGACCGTTCCAAGGGCGTGGCTATCTCTACTCAGAGGCTTTCAAAATGGATCTCTGATTGCATACGTCTGTGTTATCAGATAAAGAACGTTACACCTCCGGCATTAATCAGGACACATTCCACTAGATCTGTATCTACATCTGTAGCTTTCCTCCGCAGATGTTTTGGAGCATGAGCTTTCATGAGTGAATACCCACTTTGTCAGATGCATGCACGAAAGCTCATGCTCCAAAACGTCTGTTAGTCTATAAGGTGCCACAGGACTCTTTGCTGCATTAACATTACTGTGATTTAAACTAATTCGGTTTTAAAAATCTAAACGTATTAAAAAACCCCAAGATATTAAAGTAAATCCATGGATTCCTGTGCCAGCCTAAATGTTTTGATTTTTATTGTTGCTTGAGGGATAAAATAAAAAGCACAGGCTACAATTTTTTCTTAGTAGCTACTATCTGATTTTCTTAGTATTGGAATAATTTTGTTTGTAGGTTTTTTCCCACTTTCAGAAAACCTTTTGTGGGCAACTCATGGACAGATTAAATGCTTTTTTGCTTACGTATAATTTTAATAAAAATAACCTATTTTTAAACAAACTATATTTTTAATAAATAAAAGATTTAAGTACAAAAAAATTATATTTATACTTCACTGAATTGCATATACAATTGTTAGCCATATGATACCTGTTCCCTTTCATGCATTATTGATTATAAAAGTAATAAGCTTTTTAAAATGTTACATTATCAACCCACTATATGTAGTACTTCATTGACAAATGCTGTAATATTTTTTCCTTAGAGTCTTACATTTAAAGAGAAAATGACAAGCCTTAAATTTAAAGAAAAACCTACAGACTTGGAAACCAGAAGTTATAAGTTTTTGCTGTTATCCATGGTAAAACTGTTACATGCTGATCCAAAGCTCTTGCTGTATGTAAGTAAATGTTACTTTTGAATGAGTGAAATCTTGGTTTTAAAAAAAATATAGAAAAAGCATTTTAGCTTTTTATTAAATATGAAATCATAATATAAATAACCCTAGGAAATTAAGTCACAAGAGTATAAATACCAAAACCAAAATCATAAAATTGGTAAAAAAAATAAAAATTCAAACCCAGAATGTTTAGCTCTAGGATACTACTTTTCTGTTCCCCTTTCATCCAATAAAGGCAATTTGTGAAGGCAGCTTGCCTGATGTCCATTATATAAACACCCCATCCCACTGCATTTCTTTTGCTTATCAGTGATGTGGTGAACCTGGACAGTGCATTGGGACAATCCCAGACAGTCAACCCAGTTGCTGATCATTGTGACGAGAATGAGAAAACAGGATAGCGAAAACTGCGGGGCATGAAGTTCTTTGGTTCTCGAGAGTACCAGATGAAAGTGACAAAGGGTATAAAGCCCATAAACCTCAACAGAGGAGAAATGGATTGGGGAAGAAAATATGATCAGGAAAAAGAATTAGGGTAAAAATCTTGAGCAGAAAAACAAAAAAAGAATACTAGAGAGAAATTAATTAAAACCCAGCTTGTAAAAACATGATAGAAGAGATGTTGAAAGACTGAGGGAAAGGCACTGAAGAATCATAATGGAGACATGAAAAAGAAAGAACAGTCAACTTACTAAAATATGCTTATTTTGTAAATTAATGTCATAATGAGTATTCTGTAAGGTTCCTTTCAAATAATTTGTCTGGGATTCTGCAAATCATAATATGGAGATCAACTCTAATTCAAGCATCAGAAATTGTTTGCAGTTATGTTTAATGTACATCTTGAAAATAAAACTGTATGTACAATATTGCCAAATAATAATCATCATGTTATAATCTGATTCTTATCGTGGGAGTTGTGAACTTTTCTTTTGTCTGTTTTGTTTACTCTTCAGTTTGAATTTTTTTTTCTAGATTGCCCCAAAAAAGTATGACATTCAAGGACTATCTTAAAAAATAAATAAATAAATAAAAAATAAATCCAACAACCCCAAGCCCTCTTTACTTTCACAGATCCTCATACAAGTAGTGACCTGAAGTCTGCCTGAGGTTAATTTAGTTCTGTGAATGCTGTTGGCCAGGGTGTTGAAGAGTCCACATTTTAAGAGCAGATAAAACAGGGCCTATTTCAGAACAATGTTGCTTTTTAAACCATTTTTTCCCTTTACTGTTTAGAATCCAAGGAAGCAAGGGCCTGAGACACAGAGCAGCACTGCTGAATTAATTACTGGACTTGTACAACTTGTTCCACAGTCCAACATGCCAGAAATAGCCCAAGAAGCCATGGAGGTAAGGGAAATGTTCTTCTATGCGCAGGGCAATTAGCTTGCGAATTGTGCCAAGCATATCAGGCTTTTTGTGTAAAAGCTTTTAAGTATTGATCAGTTTTTTTCCAGAGTTGAGTGTTAGAGCTTGTCTACATGGCAAGTTACCACACTGCAAGCAAAGGTGTGAATTTGCAGTGCACCAGCTTGGAACACCTTTGTGTGAACATTGATAGAGAACTGTGGGACTTTGACTGCACTGTAGCAATGTCCTCAGGAACTTGGTGTGTAAACAACCCCTTAGTGTTTGCTCTGTATGGATGCATTTTTCTAAAAGTATGTTCAATTGCAAGTTTGCTATACAGCAGAGGCCTATTTAAGGAAAGATTTCAAAGGTGTAATAGGAAATTATTGTCTTCTGTGGTGCTCCCATGTCACTGAGAGATTTGTTCCTCACTGAAGCTGGCCTTAACCAAATCTATTTCAGATAGGGTTTTATGGATCTTCCACTACATTGTAGAGAGCACTGTTAAAAGCCCTTCACTAACAGTCTGCCTGTCCACCCCAGTTCTTTCTGACTGGCTGAGATAAACATTCATTTTACATCTGGGACCATGGCCAATGATTGTTGCTTTCTGAATCAGCAAGTGTGGAGGGGGCATATATGCAGGCAAGTACTTCTAAGGCTGTTACAATCCTCTTCCTGATTGCTCTGTAATTGAAGTGCACCACACTTGAGGTAAATGAGCTTCAGTAGCAGGGGCGGCTCTAGCCATTTCGCTGCCCCAAGCATGGCGGCATGGGGGGTGCTCTGCCAGTCACCAGTCCCACGGCTCCGTGGACTTCCCGCAGGCATGCCTGTGGATGCTCCACTGGAGCTGCGGGACCAGCAGCCCCTCCACAGGTACGTCTGCGGAGGTCCACTGGAGCTGCCTGCCGCCCGACTGGCAGAGCGCCCCCCGCAGCATGCCGCCTCAAGCACGCGCTTGGCGTTTTGGGGCCTGGAGCCACCCTTGTTCAGTAGTCCAGCAGGCAAAATTCCAAGATTGCTTCTGATTTCCAAGCCTTCCATGCAATATTGCTAATGTAAGGCTGCTGAGTAAGTTGCCATTCAGTTTGATATGTTCATATGCTTTCATGGTGGTAGAAATGTACAATCCATTTAAAATATATTGAAAATAGAGATGTCAATTTCTTTTGGTGGGTGAGAAGGAAAGATTCTATGTCCCAATTAAATTACAAGTTATTAAATTGTCCTGGATCACTGTGATTTGAAGCCCTCACATGCCATCAGGTGCACTGTGTCCAAGATTTCTATCTTCTACGCTTCTAGGGGGGAAAACTTTCAAATATTGAAGGAAAGGATATCTAAACCATTCTTCAGTGTGTTGCTTTTACTGCTTCACTGAATCTTTGTAGTTAAATTCTGCGGCTTGCATTGCCGCATTTCCATCAACGATAATCACTCCAAATGTTATAGTATCAGTATTCTGATATGTTATGGCCCAGAATACAGTGGTATCTTTTTTAAATAACCGTACCCTGACTGGCCTGAAAGTGTTTTGGACACTTAAATATGACAAAAATCTCTGCCAAACCCATCTTATTAATGTACAGTGTTGTATTAGATGAAGAATTTGATTTGCCATTAATTATGTTACTTAGTTTAAGTATGCTGGGCCAGACTTTCATCTGGAGTAAGCCAAGGTAGCTCTGTTTTGAATGGAGTACCAGCAATTTACACTAGCTGAGAATCTGGTCTGTTTTATGTCCTCCATCTTTAACCCACTTACCATCTTTTTTTCTTCTAGCTTAGTTATTTCAAAGTGGTTCCTGTTACGAACTATTCTGAAAATCATTAAAAGTTGCTACACAAGTGTGTGGGGATCTGCCCTAGCTGATGGAAATGTCACTTTCAATGGTATTATTTTGCTGCCACAGCTCTTACAATCGCTGCTGTCATGAATTTTTTTAGATTGATACAGTTAGGAATTTGAGGTAGAGCTGCTTATTCTATCGTTGATTTTTTTTTTTTTTAAACAAAGTATTAAATTTCTTTGTTTTAGCAGGGGTCTTCAAACAGTAGGTGATCTTACATGAAGGATCTCGTTTGCCACCATACCCAAATATAATTACGGATGAAGTGGCAGCTTTGAATTCAAATTTCCCTTGCTCTTGAGAGTTTGCCATAATTGTATTTGGGTGAATAACTTGTAACCAGCAATTTTACTTTTTCTGCTTGCTACTGGTCTTTGACTTTGTGATTTTTCTCACATTTATTTGCCAAATATTTTCCAGAAGAAATTATTAGTGTTCAGCTCATTTGTGAATATTTGCTATATGAGCTGTCACTTTTGATTGGGCACATAGGTAACACTAGTACATTTCTGTTCTTTCAAGTATCTTGTGTGAATATGCGTATTTAAAATTTATAATTACTTTTCTGCTAACATTTTCCAATAGTTGTTTAAACCTTGCTGTTTCCTTAAACCAATAAACTTGTCCAAGAGAATTATTGAGGAAAACAAGCCCGAAAGAGGGACAAACATAGAGTTTTAAAAATGAAAATGTTTTTGAAATACACTTGCTAATACTCTCCCAGTTCTGGTCAGAACCAATTGTTATTTTAATTAACTTTTTGCAAATTGAAAACATAAAGAAGTTGCCTCTCTTCTCTTAAAACAGAGAATTCTTAAACTACAGATGTTCTGTTGTTGCTATTCTAGTTTTGTATTAGCAGGATTGCTGTTTCATTACATTTTTGCAGATGGGTCATTGAAGTAAACACTAATGTCCAAAATTCCCCTTTTAAAAGACTTGACATGTCCTTGGTTCAATTTGGAGATTTACATTCAAGTAACACAAGATTATTTATCAGGTTTGGGTTGTAAATATTCTAAAAATGCTAAAAGATGATTATGGCAGCTTGCTTAATAATGAACTTTTGCTTTTCCATAAAAAAAAACTTGCATATTTTTATTTTCAATTAGATTTACTATTTTAAACATAAATATAATTAATACTTGGATTCATATATATTCTGCTTTGCTGCATATGCTGAAGTACTTTGCAAATTATTTTCTCTGAAGTGAAAAGCTACTCTGTTTTGAATTCAGGCCTTGCTAGTTCTTCATCAGTTAGACAGCATTGAGTTATGGAATCCAGATGCACCCATAGAAACATTTTGGGAAATTAGGTAGGTAAATTAGCTTTTGTAAATCAGATAAATAGCCCTGTGTGAGATGTCTTTTCTTTTGAAGAGCTGTTGTTTATACTTGTCTGAAAAAAGCCATGTAGTTTCAATACATCTTTAAAACCAAAATTATTCATATAGACGCTATTTTGTTTAGTTGCACAGAAACCTTTTTTCTATTGCACTAGTTAACTTTTACAGAAATTGCATGTCACAAATATCTTGCTAGCTTTGTCAAAGGTTTTTTATCCAGTATTCAGTTGTAACTGTGACAGTTAAGATAAAAATTATAAACATATTTTTAATTATCTGATTAAAATGCTTACTAGTTGCTTTTAAAAAAATTGTATTTATGCATTTATGGATAAGGCAGGATAAATCCGACAAACCCACCTTTGTGGAATTACTTAATATTATTTCTGAAACTAAAGCTCACCTTATGTGGAAGTTCATTTCACTGATGGGTGGGTCACCTGACTTGTCCTAAAGAGTTTTTTAATAAAGAATTTTTATTGACTAAAGATAATCTTGCATTTTATTTAATAACTTTTAATATAGCGATTGCAACAGTTAACTTGTTAGATGAGAATGTTAGGGAAAAGGTATTACAGCACTCCTAAGAAGTCAGAAATGGACACTAAATGTGCCCTGCATGAACCTGAGATTGTGAATCATGAAAATAAACTAAAATATTTCATGTTTTGTCATAGGATGTGTATTAGTACATGATTTTTTTGGTAAGAGAAAGGAAGTTAATATCTGTTTCTAGAAAACAGTGCTCTCCGCATCAAGAAATTAGTCTTTATTAATGCATTATATGGTTTCAGGGATTGGTAATGGGATAGCCTTTCACCTGTAAATTTTTGGTTTGAGTCCTGCTTAGGCTAGCAGTAACTGAAACTATATTATATAGCTGTAATGAGTTCGTTGTCTCTTCAGGCTGAGGGCAAAAAACTCATATAAACTGACACTAATTGGGACTCTTTGGCAGTTTTAACAGAGTACTGAATGGATTTGAACAAACACTCCTAGATGTGTGTTCTTTCCTAACAGAGTTGAGACTCATCAGGGCAATGTAGGTAAACTTGTACTGCTGCTGTCTGTGCTGGATCAGTTCTGTGATAAATGGAGCTCTTCTGAATCAACAGCTCTGAAGACTGGACATCTGAGAAGTACCAAAATCACTTAACTTCCTCTAGGGAATAAAAAATGGCCTGTTGGGAGGTGGAAGGGCACTGCTTTGTTATTTAAAATATACTCTTTATATTTTAAATGGACGATTATGTCATACAGGATATTCCTACTAATTCCCTGATGCCATGTAATGATATGGATATATGCACACATACAAAATGGGGAATCACTGCCTAGGAAGGAGTACTGCAGAAAGGGATGAGGTGGTCATAGTGGATCACAAGCTAAGTATGAATCAACAGTGTAACCCTGTTACAAAAGTACCAACCATCATTCTGAGTTATGTCAGCAGGAGTATTGTAAGCAAGGCACAAAAAGTAATTCTTCCGCTCTACTCCATACTGATTAGGCCTCAACTGGAGTATTGTGTCCAGTTCTGGGTGCCACATTTCAGGAAAGATGTGGACAAATCGGAGAAAGTCCTGAGAAGAGCAGCAAAAATGAATAAAGGTCTAGAAAACCTGACCTCTGAGGGAAGATTGAAAAACATTGGATTTGTTTAGTCTGGAGAAGAGCAGACTGAGAGGGGACATCACAGTTTTCAAGTACATAAAAAGTTGTTACAAGGAGGAGGAAGAAAAATTGTTATTCTTAACCTCTGAGGAAAGGACAGGAAGCAATGGGCTTAAATTGTAGCAAGGGCAGTTTAGGTTTGACATTAGGAAAAACTTCCTAACTGTGGTTAAGCACTGGAATAAATTACCTAGGGAGGTTGTAGAATCTCCATCATTGGGGATTTTTAAGACCACCTGTCAGGGATGGGCTAGATGATATTACTGCCGTGAGTGCAGGGGACTGGACCAGTTCTATGATTCTGTGTCTCTATCAAGAAATTTTATTTGGGTTGTTAGATAATATAGCTAATACTGAATTTCATTTTGCTGCAGTTCACAAATGCTTTTCTATATCTGCAAGAAACTAACTGGTCATCAGATGCTCAGCAGCACAGAAATCCTCAAATGGTTGCGTGAGATTCTGATCTGTAGGAACAAATTTCTTCTAAAAAATAAAGTAAGTAAATGTTAATCTATTAGTTTATTAAATTAGTTAGGTTTTTCTTTTTTACTTGTTACCTATGTATATTGGGTAATTTCTTCATGATTGAAAGAAATTTTACTAGCTCCACCTATAGTTACATTAATGCACTTTTTCTTTACAGAGCAGAATGTGATATATATCATTGTTTCGAATGGTCTATATTAGGTTAGGTCTTCTTAAATACGTAGCTAAAACTGCTTAGAATTTTTTACTTTTTTCTGTTTCTGCATAGGAAATGCATGTCTTCCAAAAGGTTTGGAAAATTATTCTTTGCGGAACTAAAGACTTGTTAATCACTGTTGCTTTATATAGGAAAATTGTAAGAAATTTCCTTCAGTGCAAGAAAGAGGAGGAGGAGGAGAAGGAGCATGTGTACATCTTCAGACACAATAAGATACCTTTTCTTCTGACGTGGTAGAATGACTTCCAGAATTCTGTCCTACTTCTCTTTCTGATAGTCTATTTCAAAGTACAAGCCCAGACTCTATAGGTATTGCAAGATCACCTCTGAGAAAATCAGTAGCTAGATGGAAGACCAAACCTGTTACATATTCAGCAGTAAAAAAGTCCTAATCAGGGTAGAGAAGGGGGAATAGAATTCTCAAATATCAATTCCAGATAACTGAAAATACCAGTGATTGAAGGATATTCTGTGTTTATTTTTGGACTTCTTCACATACACAGTGTTTCTTAAATAAGAGAAGATGTCCAATTTAGGTGAGAGGATTTGCAGACTGTGACTTGTTGGCCACTTCAATCCCTATCATTAGCTTTGTTACTACATGAACTGTTTTCTCCTTCTTACTTTATGCTGACTGCCAAATAGGTCTGTTCCTTAGGTATCTCCTATTCAAGAGTGATAAAATGTGGGGGAAAAAATTAAACTTCCCTCACAACTTCCGTTTTAGTGTATCTTGTACTTGGGATTCTAAAAGCACTATTTGCTCACTGCATTTTTAGTATCTCAAGTGGGATTCCTGTTTTCTCTGAAGTCCAGTTTCTTTACTTTTTTGGAGGCCCAGCTTGCAACTGTTTGTGCGTATCCATCTTGTTTTACACATTGAGAAACTCAAGAATCTCTTTCAGTTGTGCTTGTAGATGCAGAGGGACTTGATTTTGGCCAGCTCTTCTTGTGATATTGATCTTTGAGCAACTTTTTTGGTTGTGATCACCTCTACCTAATATGTCACTGTACTCTAGACTCTCGATTCATCCTCCATTCACCATTTTTCACGAGAACAAATTACTACTTCATCCCTTTGCCTGAGGTTCTTACTAAAAGCTGTTTTGAACTTTCAACTTTTATTGTTACTTTTCCTCCATGGCTGACTTGGAGAGTTGAATCTCCATGAGTTGGATGTGAGGGGGACTTGAATACCTTGATAGAACAAGGACTTTTCTGCAAGTCGCCAAGACTGTAACCTTTACAGCGAATTTTAAGGGTTGATCTATTTCAGTGCCCAGTCTTTGCAAATACAGTGACTTGTGTTTTCAGTCCCGCTGTTCACAAGTCCAGGTAGCTTGAGGCACATTTGTCTTTGGCACAGTTATGTGTAGTTTAAATACTATGCCCATCCCTGAAATTTGTAGGACCACTTTTATCTGGAGCTTGATATTATTGTATGCCCACAATGTGCTAAAAGCTTTCCAAAAACACCTGAAGAGACAGTATTTGTCCCGCAGAGCTTACAGTCTCAAAGATAGAAATCAATACACAAACATAAAGAAAATGTCAAGAGTTCTTGTGGGCTGCTTTTTTTAATAACATTTTCTCAAAATCATTTCCCTTCTCGCCTTGACTAGGTGCACCAGTGAATTTGATCCATAATGCTTCTCCATTGTGCCCATTTCCCTATAGAAATAAGTTTGGGCATAAGATGAAGAAAGGAAAAAGTCAATGGACTTTTCCTACAAAAATTACACTAACTCAAACAATGCTGTGGCATCTTGGAGGTAGCTGATTCAAGATAGTATGGTGTTTTGTTTTTTTTTCTTTTTCTGATATGTACGTTAAAAAAAACAAAAACCCGTCTCCTCATAACAAAACATCAAGTCAGTTCTCAAGACAATTGGTCCTCACATCCTTATCCCTAGAGCTCAGGTATTCAGAGTACAAATTAGTTCAGATCTTTACTGGAACTGTGTGCAGTATATGATCAGAGATTTTCCATGGCTTTTAAGTCAGAATCAGCTATTCTTCAAGTTAAGAATCATCTTAATATTCATTGTTTCATTTCTTGGTAGAAACATTTAGATGGTAATGGCTAAAATCAACCAGGTTAGGCTGTATTGTTGCCTGCTACCAAAATGGCAGTACTATCTGCGACTAGCTGAAGCCTCAAAACATGTCAGTGGCTTCAGAGAGATGAGGGCATGGAGAGATAGTGGGACCCCTGATGCAAGAAATGCCATCAAATGGCAGAAGAGGTGAACCATGATTTAACCCATGGCAACCATAAACTGGAGGGAAGGCAACAGGAAACCACCCTCTGTTTTCTCTAACAAGAGCTATTGTGGCAGAACAGAGGCATCACACTTGGCCATGGCTTTCCTTCCAAAAGTGTTAAACTGTGGCATCTTGAAATGTATGAAGGTTGACTGGTGAAAAGCTCAATATTTTGTTGTAGCAACATACTGATGTGAAACCTGGAAAAAGAAAATTGAAGCCTTTGAGATGTGATGCTGGTGATGACCCTGACTTGTCTTCTGGTCAGAAAAGAAGATGAATGCTTATGTTAGAAATATTGTTGGAGAGAAATGGACTCTGCTCTTAGAAATCAACAGGTGTAAAGGTGTATACTTTGGTCACATCGGGCACAGAGCTGGAAATAACTACAAAAGTTATCATGCAAGGAATGGTGGCGGGTCATTGCAGGAGAGGATAACCAGCAAAGGGAAGGATAGATAGTGTGTGCAGATTACTGGGAGACCAGCTGCTGAGTGTGTGAAGTTAGTGATGGATTGAGAAATCTTCTGAAAATTCTACTGTCTCCAGTATTCAAAATGGAGATAATGGACTTCACTTACTTTTTCCTAACTGATTTTAACTAGAAATGGTTGTTTTTTAGAACAACTTTAACTCTGCTCCATTTTGCAAACAGTCCTGTTTTTCCAGTTAAACCTGAAATAGACAAATAAAATATACAACAGAATTAACATTTATTGGAGCGTTAATTCCTTCACTTTCTTGACTTGCAACTTCAATAAACAGCTTCCACTTCGTTATTGAACAAATGTGAGTTAACATTCTTTTGGGGTTCAGAGAATTTTTTTCTCTGCTTCCCTTCAGTGTAAATAGAAGTCCTCTCGGAGTAAAATGTGCCGATTCCACTGATGATTTTCACATTCCATAGTCCCTGTTTTTGAGAATTGAACTCTAATTTTCTCCTCTTTTAGGAAATGCCTTCAAGGAGCTTCATGAGATGTGTTCTGGAACAAACATGCCCATTTCAAATGGGCATGAGCTATTCTTGTGCTCTTACGGCCTTCTGCAATCTTCCATTTTTGCCTCAATGTTTTTGCTCACATGAGGTTTAGGGAAGTATCTTCTTTTCTGGGCTATTGTGTGAAATCTTTGCTACCTAAAGCATCAGTCTGTAAGCATGGTGTAAGGATAGTTCTTGCAGGTCAAACATATCTGCTTTTGTCATTCTATGCGAGATCTACAGGCATTCTAAATAATACAGATGCCCAAAAGGAAGGAAGTAGTATGTGGAGAAAATAGGTAGTGTCTTCCTGAGCTGGGGAAGGTGCCTTTGCTGGATTTCTGTCAAGGTGTATTTTATATAGTGCTAAAAAGCATTTCCAGGCTATCCTTAATGTGACATATTTGATCTTACAAAGTTCCATTGTTTCTCATCTGCATTTACAAATCAGTGTTTGTTCCTCTGTTTCTAATATGTACACCATACACCTGTACCTCGACATAACGCTGTCCTTGAGAGCCAAAAAATCATGCCATGTTATAGGTGAAACGGTATTATATTGAACTTGCGTTGATTCACAGGAGAACGCACCCCCCGCCCCCCCGAGCATTGCTTTACCGCATTGTATCCAAATTTGTGTTATATCAGGTGGTGGTCTATCGAGGTAGCAGTGTAGTTCTCTTAATATTTTCATCTGTATTGCTTTAACTAGCAGTTTATTAAACTCTCTGCCACTTTGAGCAGACAAAATAAGAAGCAGTATGAGAAAACGTATGAGCATTGACCTGTTCTCCAGGCCAAATTTCAGCATGAGTTCCCTCTGGATTTGACTTGGGTGTGGTATTCACTTCCTGTCTGCCGTGTAGTGTGGCAGTGTGCGTTATTACAGGTGCTACATTCCACCCCAGAGGTAGCTGCATTTCAGAGGTGAGTGACACAATTAGTATGAGTAGTTTTTGTAAGCTCTTTGGGAGCCTTCAGTGTGAAAGATGGTATAAAAATGGAAGAGGTACTGTTTTCCTTTTGTGAGTGTAACTGCTGTAACCTATCCTTTTTCCATTATAAAAGTAGGGTGATTGACTATTTTTCTTACCTCCCTTTACAGCAATCAGATAGGAGTTCCTGTCATTTTCTCTTCCTTTATGGGGTAGGATGTGATGTCTCTGGCAGTGGAGCTAGTCAGCTTTCTCTTGACCATGAAGAGATGCGCTGTGCTTCAGGAGCAACCCTCAGGAAAGGGAAAGGCAACTCTTCCATGGTAATTAACATTTTGTATTCTTAATACTTCAAAATAAATAAACTCTATTGCCACCCTCAAAATCAGTTACATTTGTACTCCTATATTGAAATTATTTTCAAGTATTTTAAACATTGTTATGTGGGTGGGGGGAAGGGTATAGAAGAATTTAAACGTAAACTTCTCATGATCTAGGTGTTGATGTTTGATCCAGGCACAAATGTTCTGTATAGTGGCCGTTGCTGTGCTATTCTGGCTAGAGTAAATGCAATATTTTTAATAGTTTGAAACTAAAATTTTGGTCTCATCTTCATAGAGCCTAAACCATAATCTGTTCACACATTTGTCTGCATTTATTAAATCTCAGACTTCAGATTTCTAAATTTCCATGCTATCTGAGCACATGCTAAATAAAAAAACACAAGGCAAGACAGATGTTCATCCTTGTTTGAATAAAGGGGCTCCTTTTATACGCAAATTTTTTCAGCTACACCATGAATTAGTTATGGAAAAAATTGAACAGAAGTTTTGTAACTGAATCTGTCATGAGCCAAGATTTGTAACCTGCCTATTTTAAATTACCTTTATTCGGTAATCTGTAACAATGTACATAATTCTTAAAACAGTTTAATCTTTGAAGCAGTTTATAAACATAAATTGGTTTTTCACACTGCTGAGAGGTAGATAAATAGTATCCCCATTTTTATTTATGGGGTAACTAGAGTAGAAATAGTGACTTCTCCAAGAACACAAAGAGTTAGAGATGGGATTAAATACTTTGCTCTCAGTTGTGTGCTGAGACTACTAGACCCCACCTTTCTAAAGTCTACTGCTGCATGAAGAGAATATAAACGTTCTAGTCACACATCAGATATCAAACTAATGAAATTTTCTGTTTAAGTAAATGTTGATCATTTTATTGGGGGGGAGTTGCTTTATTTTGGTGAAAATTAATGTTACGTTAATGGAGAAACGAATTGTTACATACATCTGCATTTGATAATACTTCCCTCCTCCCACACTTAAGATACCTTGTCCATTTATAATACCTAGCTCTTATATAACACTTTCTTTTTAGTAGATCTCAATGTGTTTTATGTAGGAAGTATGTATCATTCCCATTTTACAGCAGGGAAACTGAGGCATAGAGAGTGAAAGGACATGCCAAAGGTCACCAAGTAGGCCAGTGGCAGAGCCAGGAGTAGAACACAGGTCCCTTGAGTCCAGTCCTGTATCCACTGGGCCACACTCTTTGTTTAAGGGACTGTCTCATCCTGGATGCTGTACAAATACACAGTAAAACAGAGCCGTGATCTCAGATGTAGCTGTTGGGTGCTACTGTAATACAAATAATGTGCAGGAGGAGGAATGGGATAAAGAGCTATTTTGAGAAAATTACCTGATAAGTAATATTACCAGATATGTAAATATATTTCCCCCCCCAAGGAAAGTACAGCAGGATGCAGTGGAACTCCAATATGTCGCCAAGCCCAAACAAAATTAGAGGTTGCCCTGTACATGTTTCTGTGGAGTCCTGACATTGAGGCAGTTCTTGTTGCGATGTCCTGTTTCCGTCATCTCTGTGAGGAAGCAGATATCAGGTGTGGAGTAGATGAAGTCTCGGTACATAATTTTTTGCCAAACTATAACACATTCATGGAGTTTGCGTCTGTCAGCAATATGATGTCAACAGGTAAGAAGAGAGAGACTAATCAAACTTTTTGTCTGCCTAAGTATTGTTTGTTAAAGTATATTTCAAAATGTTAAAGCTAGTCCTGATATAACTGAAGTGCTGTAATACTTATCTCTAGTCTGTCTCAATCATGTGATTTCATGGAAATTTGCATGAATGAAGTTACGTGTAGAAAGACTAAAAATCTGTCTTTGATACAAGATATTTGAAGATTGCTTCCTCCTTGCAATGCATATATAAGAAGATCAAATATTGTAGGGAGACATTGACTGAATTTTTTGAACACCTAAATTTGGTAGTTAAGTGAAGGAGAGAGTTACCCCGAAAACATTTGTTTATAATACAAATGTGCTTGTGATTAAGTCTTACACACAAGTCTTCTGGGTTTTTTAAGAATATTCATTTTTATTTATGCAAGCTTTCATCTCTAATATAAAGATTTATTTTAAAATAAAAATGGGTGTTATATTAATTTTATTGTATACTCCTTGCTTAGGGAGAGCAGCTCTTCAGAAAAGAGTGATGGCATTATTAAGGCGCATTGAACATCCAACTGCAGGCAACACTGAAGTAAGTTTTTTCTCTTTATGGAAATGTTTCTTATTAGCTGAAAATATGTTGTGTGGAAATCAGTCAGTAGTGTTGTAAGAAGTAATCTGAGGTAATTACCTGAAATTCTTGATGTGATGTATTTTAGGCATGGGAAGATACACATGCAAAGTGGGAACAAGCTACAAAACTAATCCTCAACTTCCCAAAGACCAAAATGGAAGATGGCCAGGTACTCTGAAGCTTTCTATCTAGTCAGTTATCGGAAGTGCTGACAGAAATCTTGTGTTTTCTAATTAGTCATTTAAATTTACCATATTAATTCATATCTAAACTTACATTAAAAAAAAAAAGTATCTGCACATTAGCACTTTCCAATCAATCTGTCATATGGGTGACTTGAGTTACTTGTGCATTCATTCCGTAGCTAGTGAGTTGTTCCTGTGTGCTCTGTGGTGATGAACTGAGATGAGCATTACCTCTAGATTATACTAGTGGGTTCACCTTTTCTCTCTACTTCACTGAGTACAGAGTCTAGTTGGAAACAGAGTAATCATGATCAGAATCAGTGTTTCTCAAGCTTATAGGAAGTCAAAAATGTTCACATCTTCCTTACATTTTTAACTCTTATTTTCATAGTAAATGTATCATTGGTAGCAATCATAAACCAGTTGAGTCTGTTTTTTTTTCAAGTGATTGAGAGAGAATGTGCCGTATGGATACATTCCAGTTTACACACTCCTACCTACTTGCACTTGATGTAAAGATTTGCAAAATCTCCTGAGTTTGAATAGTTTGTTTTTATTGACATTGTTGTAAACTTATAAATTATTGGATTTCTTTATTGAATGATACTTAAAATGTCTGTTTTCTTTGTTCTCAAATTAAAAGCAATTATCAGATAATCTCATTTTGAACAACTCTTTTCCAGGTTACTGATAGTCTTCACAAGACAATTGTCAGGCGACGAATGTCTCATGTTAGTGGGGGAGGCTCCATAGACTTGTCTGACACAGATTCTCTGCAGGAATGGATCAACATGACAGGGTTCTTGTGTGCTCTCGGAGGAGTTTGTCTCCAGCATCGTAGCAATGCAGGATTAGCAACTTACAGCCCACCCATGGGTCCAATCAATGAGCGTAAGGGCTCCATGATATCTATGATATCCACCGAGGGAAATGCAGAGACTCCTGTTAGCAAATTCATAGATAGATTACTATCGCTAATGGTCTGTAACCATGAGAAAGTGGGACTTCAGATACGGACTAATATTAAAGATCTGGTGGGTCTGGAATTGAGTCCAGCACTTTATCCAATGCTGTTTAACAAACTGAAGAATACCATCAGCAAATTTTTTGACTCTCAAGGACAGGTAAAATGTTTGGATATGTTTTCATATTTTTATCATATCTTTATCATATCGAAAATATCAGCTATCTTACCATTCACATAGATCTTTAAAATTGATACCTACCTCTTTATGTTTGTGTTTTTACACAAAGAGCCAGAGAAGTATTTATTACATGATGGAAGGCATCACGATGATTTTTGTGTGACTAGACCATACAGTTCTTAATTTGCATTTGAGATTCCAGACTATATTAGTCTAGCATGCTTAAATTCCTTGTAAGTTGCTATATTTTAACTATCTTCCTACTTAACAGGATTTATATTCTGAGAACATACTGTCTTTATTAGATAAACTTTGAGACCATAACTCTGTTAAATGTTGGATTCTTCTGAGTAGGTTAATCAGAATAATATTTGTCCATTAGATTTCTGCCGAGTGCTACAGTAATATAAATATTTACTAATACTATATACATTTCATTGTTGTTTTTTGGGCATCACCTGTAAGAATTGTGACTAGATGTCTTCTTCCTATAGGTTTTGTTAACTGAGACCAACACACAATTTGTAGAGCAGACAATTGCTATAATGAAAAACCTGCTTGATAATCATACTGATGGGAGCTCAGAACATCTGGGGCAAGCTAGTATAGAGACCATGATGCTAAATCTAGTCAGGTAAGAAATCTTGACTGTTTCCCCTCTGCAGAGTAAGTTTTTAGATAATCAGGCAGTGTCTCCACCGCCCTCCATGCTCTGTTCGGGTGCAATAGCAGGGATGATGTAGGAAGCTGGTTAATGTTCTGAATCTCAGACTCTGGCAGATGTTAAAGCTATAGGGGAGCAACTCTGTTTTTTGCCATGATGTAAGGTCCACCAGTAGATGGTCAAACCTAATGGAGCTATCAGCTTCGCCATTACCCATCTCCTCCCTTTCACTCCCTATCCCCAAAACATTCATGACATGTCTCCCTCTCACTACATCTGTGGGGGTAAGTGGGGACCAGTGTAGGATGGTGCAGAGCCATCTCGGTCAGCTTCCCCTGCACAGGGGAGAGTCTTCACTGGCTATCTCAAGCTGGTTCAAAGGCCACTGGGCACAGGTTGGAAAATCCGACCCAAGGTCTGCAATGACTGGTTATGCAAGTGTAATTCTAGATGACCAGAAGTAATTCCTCAAATGTGTTCCCCCTCGCCCTCCCCTCGATGCTTTGAAATTAAATTTAGTGTTCTATGTTTTCTGACCTTCGCAGATACGTACGTGTGCTTGGAAATTTGGTACATGCAATTCAAATAAAAACTAAACTCTGTCAGCTAGTGGAGGTAATGATGGAGAGGCGAGATGACCTTTCATTTTGCCAAGAGATGAAATTTAGGTGAGTACTAAATTAAATAGTAATTCCAATAATAATCATTCATAATAATAGTGGTTCTATTTGGGGTAGTGTTTTCTTGTGGAGTACAGTGGGCAGGTGGGTGTGGGGGTGACACTTTCTTACTAACATGCAAAACATTTTCTTGTTTCTTTGTATTTAATTTAGGCCTCAATCCTGTATCAGGGTTTGCTACCATGGACCTCTATGCCTCTGCAGAGTCCTCTTGAAGTCTGACAGTAGGGACTCTACATGGGTGCAGGGTTCTATTGGAAGTTAGTGCAGGATCAGAGCCTTAATCAGTACCCTCCAGTTACTAAACCAAGTTAATCGTTAAGGTTTGCAGTTTAAATGTGTTCTTAGAATATAAAGTTAATACTACCGTGAGCAACATCAGCTTCTGACAGTATATTTTCAGTTCTCGGTGCTGTAATGTTTCTTATAGGAACAAAATGGTGGAATATCTGACAGACTGGGTTATGGGCACATCCAACCAAGCAACAGATGAAGACGTAAAATGCCTGACAAGGTAAGAGAGGTTGCTAGAATACTCTTTCTGTGGCTATGGCTACACTGCATGCTAGGGGGTGTGATTCCCAGCTCGCATAGACATACTCAGGCTAGACCTTGTCTAAGCAAGCATGCTAAAAATAGTAGTGCAACTGCAGCAGCAATATGGGCTAGCAGCCCCAGATGCATACGCATGGGGTTCAGGCTAGCTTGTGCTTGGAGCAGCTAGCACGGTGGCGCTGCTGCTGCTGGCCATGCTACCGTGGTTGCACTACTATTTTTAGCATGCTAATTCTGAAATAGATGCAAGCTAGGCATTGCATTTCTAACGGGCCCCAGGGCTTTTGTTCATGACCATTTAGTTCATGGCAAAGCTGGAGTGTGAACCTGTCCCTCACAGGCCTTCTGTGTACTAACTGTTTGGAGACTGCTGACACATTAACAATTTGTTAATGGGCTTTCAAGTGGGAGTAGATGAGAGCATGTCAATGAACTGTTACTGCGAATCAGCAGGGTCCATACAGATGGTCTGCAGCAGACTAGTGGAGAGTAGAGTCACTCTGGGGCTAGATTCACAGTCAGTTTAGGTGCCTAAGAAAAGCACTTGCATTCAGAGCCTGAGTGTCAGCATGTCGGCTCTCTTTTCTGTGAATAGGGAGAGAGAGAGGTTCTTGAGAATGAGATTCACAAAAAACAGTGTGCGAGGCAACCTTGCCCAAGGATCTAATTGGAGATGCCAACCACAAGGTGTGTGCTAAGCTCCACCCCTCTTCCAGAGAGAGGTACCTGAGTCCACTGTACTCTGGCACCTACTCTTATAGCCAGGAGAAGGAGGATGTTCCTCATAACTTTTGGCTATGTGGTTAGTGCACTCCCTGGGTGATGAAGGACCCTTGCTCCAGTGACTTTTTATTAATATTATCTTATAGTTGAAGAGCTTCAACAGGAGAGAGTGAGGGAGCCCCACATGAGAATATCCATAGCTCAGCAGTTAGGGCACTCACCTGAGAAGTGGCAGATCCCAGTTCAAATCCCTTCTATTCAGCAGGTGGAGGGGGGATTTGAACTGGGGGCCTCCCCAGGGAGGACCCTAACCACTGAACTAAAAGGTACGATGGAAGTCCTTGTCCTTCACCCCCGGCTACTCCCCTAGTGTTTTGAGTAAGCTCATCTACAGGGGCCCAATCTGGTATGTGTACTCCGAGCCATGCCTACTGGATTGGGCCCACTAGTTAGATGGCCAGATGTCTATCTCTTTCCCTGGTTCATATATTGTTCTGAACCTTAGGCATCCAGATGCCTGGCATGGGGCTGCAATGTGCATGCTCAGAAGCATAAACATAGGCACCTAGGAACTTGTACTGCAAAAAACGTAGGTGCCGAATGAGCTTAGTAGCCTATAGGTTCAGCAGGAGCTGAATGGAACTTAGTTGCCTATAAGTTCAGCAGGAGCTGAATGGTGCTTTGTGAATCTTAATGCAGCCAGATTCTGGGAGGCATCTAAAGTGGAAGTTAAGTACCTAAATCCTTTTGAAGATCCAGCCTTAAACATTTTTGTAGAGAAGCCTTCATCTGCTAAAGATGATATGTAATATGATAAAAACATTTTAAACTACTTTTGTGTATTTTACTATAAAGGTAATAGATGTTCAAGGCTGCCTTTGAAAAGAAAACTTCATTGTATTGTTCAAGGATTTTTGCTTACCAAGACCCAAGTTCAGGTTCTGTTTCTCTTGTTACTTTGACTGTACACCTTGAAACAGAACATAGGCTGCATGTCTTACAACCTAAAGGAAAATGCAGAGCTCTGAACTTCAGGTTTGGCAAATAAGAGGAAATGATCTTAACAGTTGGTTTAAACTATGTAACTGTCATTTTTAGGATTAAACCTACAATTTTTTAAACAAATGGTTGAAGATGTAAAAAAAAATAAATCCATTCACCTGTATCATTATGAATGAGAATCATTTGGACTTGCCATGAGCTGTGACCAAAGCTAATGTCATTCTGAAAACTGAAGAAAGTATGATCATGCTTATAATATGATCCATAAGTATCTTATAAATTAGACTTAGATTTTTAGTAGGCATAGTAAGGTTTTTAGACTAAGATTGTAGCCGTGAACTTGTATTTGCCAGACCTTACCCTACTCCTTTTGATGTTGTAGAAATTCATTACCTTTAGTTGGAACAGGACAGATCCTAAGTCTGTTTTGGATATGTAGCCAAAAATGAGCTACATAAAGTGAGAAGAAATATATATGCTGTCACTTGCTGTGTTTTTGGATTATTTTTTAAATGTGTAATTTGGTCATAACTCACTGTCCAAAGTTGATATACTGCTTTATGCTATGCTATAGTATACAAGAGTTTTTAATGTATGGGGCTTTTTAAAAAAGATTGTGGTAGACACACTTCAGCTGCAGTTAGGTTTATGAAGAAAGATGACTCCTTAAGTACTCCATCAAAGCAAAGGCCGGGCACTGGCCCTGTTTAATTTAACTCTGACTGTTTCATTTTTGATTCAGAGATCTAGACCAAGCAAGTATGGAAGCAGTGGTCTCTCTTCTCGCTGGGCTTCCACTACAGCCTGAAGAAGGAGATGGTGTTGAACTGATGGAAGCCAAATCCCAATTATTTCTCAAGTAAATAGTCAAACAGTTTCAATTATACTATAATTTAAGGCAGATACATTCTTCTGTGTTGATTATGAAGTAAATTTCTTTTTAATCTTGTAAGGGTTAATTTTATTCAGGGAGTTGCCTCAGTATATCCTCTGAATTTTCAAATATCCACCTCATAGGTTTAGGCAAACACTTCAATTTGTAAAAGCAAAAATTCTGGAAAACAGTCATTAAATGTAACTTTGTTTTCTTCAAGCGTGTGGATATGCTTATTTCACAGAACTATCTTGTTTCGATTTTAATTTTATGAATGGAAGAATATGCAATCTTTTAGAAAAACAATCCCATGAAATTCACTTACCTGGTCCGAGGAATTCTCCATGCAGGCTTTGTGATACTGCCTTCCCGCTCTCACAATACATTTTTTAAAAAACTGTAGTATATAATAATAATCACAGTAAAACACAAAACAAAAAGAGAGAAAAATACCCAGAGCAAGTCTAACTCGTATTTCTGGGAGGTGTTCAACAGAGTCATTCTATTTTATATCCTAGACCATTCTGCTGGAAGACTTTTGACTCTGTAAAAAATTTGTCTCACTTATCCGGATCTACAAATGTTATTTTTGTTTTAGATATTTCACTCTATTTATGAATCTTCTAAATGACTGTAGTGAAGTTGAAGATGAAAGTGCACAAACAGGTGGCAGGAAACGTGGAATGTCTCGAAGACTGGCTTCGTTGCAACACTGCACTGTTCTTGCTATGTCAAACTTACTCAATGCTAATGTGGACAGTGGCCTTATGCACTCAATAGGTAAAGTAGTTAGAAACAACTGTTTATGATTGACATACGAAGGCTTGAGCCTTAATTAAGAAGTATATGACTTCATTACTCAAGTCTTTATTTTGTTACTATCTTGTTAGGCTTAGGTTATCACAAAGATCTCCAAACAAGAGCTACGTTCATGGAAGTCCTCACCAAAATTCTACAGCAGGGTACAGAGTTTGATACGCTAGCAGAAACTGTACTAGCAGATCGGTTTGAGAGATTAGTGGAATTGGTCACTATGATGGGTGACCAAGGAGAGCTACCTATTGCTATGGCATTGGCCAATGTGGTGCCTTGTTCGCAGTGGGTAAGTTGATTCACACTTCCAGTTGCATGATATTTGTTATCCCTGAGTGCATTTTGTTTCGTGAGGTGTAATCTGCTTAACTCCTTCAAAAAGTCTTGCATAAGACTTGGAATTAAATTTACTGCTCTGCCAATTTAACTATAATGTTGAAACAAAAGTCTACTAAAGAAATGAAGAGTTGAGGCTACCCTGTTATACATTGTAATATGTGGCCTTTTTCTCAAAGGGTTCTACAACTGTGATTGGGTCTACTTTGCTGAGCACTTTAGTGTAAACTAAAGCATTGTGGTATATTTTAAAATACTTCTTGAAACAGTAATTGTTAGCTTGTAATGGTAAAATAGTTTTTCTTTGTCCTTTTAATGTTGCTCAGTGTGGGGACTGTTGGGTATACGTACTGTAATACCAGAGTAGGCCTGTGTTTTGGTAACTTAATGTGCTTCTTCCCTGATGTCCGTCTGTGCTCTGTTTATACAGTGGGTGAATCCATTAGACTTCCATCTTGGTTCGTCATAGACTCACAAGTGAGATGGTTTTAGGAATGTACTAAAGAACGTACCATTATAACATGGTCAGATGGGGTACTTGAAAGATTTAGAAATAAAATTAGAAGTGAGAGAGTGGAATGAGCACACTTTAAGGTTTACTTGCAAGACTTAACAGGGGAGTTGATGCACTAGACCATGCTTCAGCCTGCACTATACAAATTTTAACGTGGTCAAATATTTCAAAACAGTACAAGCTACTAAATGGAAGAAAATATTTAGCACAAGTTAGAATACTTGAGGCAAATTGTCATTGACCTCTTTCTCTAGTGCAGGATACATTAGAGATGTTTGGGGAGGTTTTCACAATCCAGCCTCTTAACTGCTCTGACACACTAACCTCTTTATTGCTGTTCTCTAAGGATGAACTAGCTCGTGTTCTGGTCACCCTCTTTGACTCCCGACACTTGCTCTACCAGCTGCTTTGGAACATGTTTTCTAAGGAAGTGGAACTTGCAGATTCCATGCAGACTCTGTTCAGGGGGAATAGTTTGGCCAGTAAAATAATGACTTTCTGTTTTAAGGTAAGTTTTTATATGAGCTTAGGTTCCTATTTATAAAACTCTTTTTGAAGAGTGAAAGACTAACAGGAAAAAGTTTATTAACTCAGAAATGTGCAACTGCAGTTGGATTACATTAAGAAACTCTGAGTAATTGAAATAGATAATTGAAAATGAGATAGTTCTGATAACTGGAGACCGCAAACTATAACTTGGTGGCTGTATTGGTCTACACAATCACAGACAACTCTTGAAAGTTCATCAAGATTTCATGCAGTTATTTTTTATAAAGAGATATGGTGTCTATTCCTTGGAGATCTCCCATGCCAAGATCCTGATAGGGGATGGGGTGGAGTTGTGAAACTTTTGTGGAGATGTCATGACACATCCTGTTTAGTTCACACTTCAATCTGGAGGCCCGTTTGAAAGTTTCCAGGGAGCCCAATGTTCATCCTGCATGGTGCATCTGTTTCAGAGCCACCAGGGTGGAAGTTGAATGCAATAATGGAAAAGTTTGCATAGTAGAAGTATTTATAGCACACTTAGTAGACACGTTCAAGTCAATGATTGTTAAATGCAGGGAGAGTATAATTATTTCATATTTGATGCAAGTGGTTGGACTAGATAACCCTCTTCTTATCCATCTTGTAATGTTTTAGGACCTGTTAGGCAGTCACTGCAGTCTTCAGTCCTACTCAGAATATTTAAATATATTTTAAATTGGTTTAGTTGAAGTCTGCCCATGCAATAAGATGGATGATTCTAGAATGCAGATTTAGCTCAGTGAAGAATTGGAAGGCTGCTCCCAAAAGGCTAATTTTGCATAAGTTGTCTTTCTTCCTGTCCTCACAGGGATGGGAAACAAGGTTTGGCCATTCTTCAGATAAACTGAATTCCAGTTTAAGGCCTTGTTATGAATTAGGTAAACTGATATGTGGGCATTGAATTGATGTAGTCTAAGCAGGAGTCCCATCTGTTTTTAAAGAGGCTTAAAACATTTGATAACTTCTGCTTTTCTTAGTTATTTAGGAGGAATAGTTTATGGAAATAATTGTATAACTCAGTTACAACTTTGTGTTCCAGAAACGATCCTATGAAGTACAAATACTAACTTTGCATGATTCTGTCTTATCCCCTCATCTGGTCAATTTAAGACCTGTTTATCAAGTCAAAGATAAAGCTAAAAGGTTTTTTTAACTGGTAGCTGTTTTATCACCCATCTTATTTAAAAAGCCGTGGGACAGTCTCTTTCCTTGTTCAAGAAATATTTCCTCCTTCTGTGCATTCAGTTCGTAAGAAAATAACCGTTTGGTACCCAAATTGCATAGATACTTCTTTTAATAAAGCAGTGATGATGAACTTGGTATCTTTTTGGGTAGGTAGTCAATAGATTTTAAGTCAGGAGGATGCTGTCTTAAAAAAAATAAAAAAATTTATTCTAGCACTTATAAATGAGAGAAGGAGTGAATTAAGTTCACGTGTTTCTTGCTGTACTATTTTGAAAGCTCATTTACTTTGATATACTTCAGAAGTTTAATATAGCACTTAATATATTAGCATTTGTGCATAAACTTCTCAGGAAGGTGATAATTCTAAGTACTTTCACATTTCTTAAGCATATGTTTGCTTGTGTTTGTAGCATTCTGGCTGTGAGAACTACATAATCTCAGAGACAATATTTTAAGATTCATTGCTTGTACGAACATGATCAGATGCAAGACAAAATAGAATTAATGTGTAAAGCTTGACATACTCAGTATTTGAAAATATTCTTGTGCTTTGAGTTATGCTGGCTTGGCCACACATTCTGATGTATTTTCTCCATAGGTATATGGTGCTACATATCTGCAGAAGCTCTTGGAACCTTTATTAAGGACCGTGATCACGTCCTCTGAATGGCATCATGTCAGCTTTGAGGTGGATCCTACAAGGTTTGAAATGGGAAAAAAAATTATCATGATTATTTATAAGCCTGTTTCCCATCCATACTAATTTGACAGGATTCATTTTTCTTCAAGTGCTTGCTCATGTTGACTCCATTCTAGGTGTGCGCACACACCCATGCGGCGGCGTCAGAAATTTTTGCCTTAGCGGTATCCGTAGGGTCATCTGTGGCACCCCCTTGAGTACTGCACTCGGGCCTCGGTATATCAGATGCTGCCAATCCTATGCCCTCTCAGTTCCTTCTTACCACCCGTGGTGGTTAGTCAGAGGGCCTTCCCTTACATAGCAAGGACTAGTTTCATCTCTTCTGACTTTGAGCCTTAGGGTCTTGTAAATAGTTCATTTATAGAAGCTAGTGTTAAGTAATTGTTAAATGTAGTTAGAAGTTAGAGTCCCATCGAGGACTTAGCCCCAGACACAACATGCCCTGGTCCTCGAGGGTTTAAGCCCTGCTCGGACTGCAACAGGCATATGCCTGTTAGGACCACCACAGCAGTTGCCTCAAGTTCTTGGGGGAATCACGTATGAAGGACAAGTGTTGTGTCTGTAAACATTTTCAACCTAGGACCCAGATGGAACACAACATCCATTTGAGGGCTCCCCTCATGGAGGCTGCCCTCCAACCGGCTTCCGAGCTGTCCCGTCCAAACTCTACCGCTAGTACCGCAGCCTCAGTGCATAGCACACCCCCGGCACCACTCTCTGCCGCCATGCCCAAGAAGACCAAGAAACACAGCTCCCCGTCACCAGGGAAGAAAGGCCATGGGGCATTGAGCAAAGGACCCAGTTCTTTGTCTCACATTTACATGGGCCATGGACAGGAAAGGGGGTAGATGCCCCTTGCGTGTCTCATAGACTCATAGGTCAGAAGGGACCAATATGATCATCTAGTCTGACCTCCTGCACAAAGCAGGCCACAGAACCCTACCCATCCACTTCTATACAACCCCTAACCTATGTCCGAGTTATTGAAGTCTTCAGATTGTGTCTGTTCCCCCTCCTCCACCACTGTGTACCTGAATATGGATCTTAAGGATCTGGCCTGTTATGTGACTCTTGCCCATAGCTCTGCAGATCTTCTGCTTTAAGCCATTGAACCAGTTGATCAACTAAGATAGAATGATTTTCCTTTTATATGGCCTGCTTTGTCTTGATTACTCCCATATCTCCTCAGAATTTATACTAAATGGTTAGATTATTTTGTAGTTGCTTTTTTCTAACTCTGTTCTGCAAGTCTCCCTTTTTTATTTTACACGAGCTAAAATAGCTTCACCAAAACATAAGCTTCCTTGTCTGTGCTTGTATCCATATCTTTGACTTTGGGAAGCCATAAATGGTCACATTTGTAAATACCCCTTCTACCTGTATGAAATAGACCTATCTATGGCTACCTCAGTAACTGCTTGAACTTTCAGTAAAACCGTGACCCTGGCAAAACTTGTTACGTATGCGGATCTTAAGGCACAAACAATACCTGTCTTGTTGGAGATGTTCTCAACTTTAGCATACAGTTGCTGGACTTCTTGTCCTGCGTGGGTATGAGAGACCCTAAACTATGTGTGCCTGGCTGTTAAGGTTAATGATGGATGAGAATTCCATTATCATGTTTTTTTTACAAAGCTGTAAAATGGCCTGGTATTTGTGAACTACTTTGTTCAACTCATTCTGCCTCTTAGAAACATCTGTACAATAGATTTAATCTATTGGTAGGTCATTAGCATTTCAACAAGGCTGCTAGTAATGTTACACTGAAACATGGCTGCTATTGAACATATAAGAACAATTTGTATGTTTTTTAAATAGTAATGTTTTGAAAGCTTATCATATATGTATGGGTCTTGCAGACTGGAGCATACAGAAAGTCTTGAAGCCAACCAACGGAGTCTCCTGCAGATGACTGAGAAATTCTTCCATGCAATCATTAATTCCTCTTCTGAGTTTCCACCCCAGCTTCGCAGCGTGTGCCATTGTCTGTACCAGGTATGCCCACAGCTGTGGTTTAAATTTTTAAACCCCAGGTTTTGTTGTAGAGATTATAAAGGTCAGAATTTTTGGTTTAAAACTGTTATTTCATGCCATGGGCCAGTAAGAAAGTGGTATGACCATTTCTTTCTTAAAACTGTTTTATGGGATTTATGTAGTTAATCCTCCAAGCTGAACTTGCGCGTGCATAATCTTAGCCTAGGGAATGAACTGTGTTTATGGGGCTGGCCTGGCAGACCTGTGGTAATGCCACTTTGAATTCACAGCTGAGGACCCTGAGCTAATAAGGGTGGGGTCATCTTGTCTTGCTCTAATACCTCTGCTAGGAAACTAAAGGCACAGCATTGGTTAGCTATGGAGGTAAGAAGGCAGCTGTTCTTGCCAGAAGTGTACAGTTTGGAGCCTGTGAGGGTAAGGGTAGCAAAGAGGGCAAGTCTGGCAAGTGTGGAGGAAGATAAACAAGTGTTTTTAATTTAATAGCTATATGCGCATTTACTTTCTGTACCTGGAGTGACTTCCCCTGTATAAAATCCATTCAGCTAGTAGATGATTTGCTCTTCGTAATAGTATAATTATCCATTAGTCAATCTTTAAAAAGATCATAGGTATTAGCTATATAGGTGGTAGCTGCATAAATACAAGAGCTATTAAAAAGCCTGCTTGGTCATTGAATTTAAATAGTTGTCTTCAGTCCTCTACTTTCAGTACAGTAAGTGCGCAAACTGTTATCTTTGAAGTAAAACGTAACTGTTTTTCTGTGTGAGTGTAAAAAAAAAAAAAAAAAAAGTATTAAAAATATTATCCACATTAGTTCTGCAGAAATATTACTGCATCAGATACGAATGAACAGAACTAACCGTTTAAAATGTTCTTCAGGTCACTTTATTGTGAACCTGGTTAAAAAGGAAACTATCATACAAGCTTCACAGTTATAGTCTCTTCCTATAACTCTATTTTATGCAAATTTTCTATTGATTTCAGTAGAAGCTCTGTCAGATCCGGCTCTTCGTTGGCTCCTGTCATTTAAAATAACTTCTAAATTCCAAGCTGATGTTGCGTCAGTAAGTTTAAATTTAGATTGTCTCAAGCAGCATATCATCCCAAAATGTTAATACGGTTGTCTGAGGACTTACTCTTGAAGCTAGCAAAACGTGCGGATTCAGGAAGTTTTCTGTCTGCGAGCGTAGAGAAAGCCAAGCCAATGCAACATTCAGTCTTTATTTCTTTGTCCCACACATATTGTGTGTGCTCTCTCATCAAGCACTTTCTGAAAGATGACTTCTCTAAGCTCTTATACATAATCATATAAAAGCATTCTCTATTATGAAACTATGTATTGTAATAGGTGGGAAGGTTTTAAGTTCATCTGTTGGCAGATAGGACACTGGTGACCTTAAAATGGGGGTGGTACAGCATGTGTTCTGCACATAAGAATGGCTGTACTGGTTAGACCAAAGATCCCTCTTGCCCAGTATCCTGTCTTCCAACAGTGGCCAATGCCAGGTGCCCCAGAGGGAATGAACAGGACAGGTAATCATCCAGTGTTCCATCCCCTGTCATTCATTCCCAGCTTCTAGCAAATTGAGGCTAAGAAACCATCCTTGCCCATCCTGGCTAATAGCCATTGATGGACCTACCCTCCATGAATGTATCTAGTTGTTTTTTTTGAACCCTGCTACAATCTTGGCCTTCACAACATCCTCTGGCAAAGAGTTCCATAGGTTGACTGTGCACTGTGTGAAGAAATACTTCCTTTTGTTTGTTTTAAACCTGCTGCCTATTACTTTTATTTGGTGACCCCTGAGTAGTACCACATCTGAGTGATATCCAAGTTAAATTTTAAAGCTGGGATGCAAAAAATTCAGAGTGCAAGTAAGGAATAAGATGATGCCAAAACAGAGACCTCATCTGCAATAACTTTTGTGTTGAAGCCAATATAGCAAAGAATCGATCCTGCTTGGCAGCATGCAGTTCAGTATGGAAAGGAGAAAAAGATACTTTTCCATAGCAAAGAATCCTGTCTTAAATTGTGGGAGAACACACTTTCCAGAACTATTAGTTTGTTATAAAAGAATTACCCATACAAGTGGTCGACCAGAACTACTGCATTGCTGTTTTCTACCCATTGAATGCTTGTTCTATAAATGTAACTTATTTGGCTTTTAAGATTAGTACTGTACAAACAATGCATTGGTTTTGGTGCTGATTAAAAATATAAGACTTTTCTTGAATTCCTGAAGATTGTTAGATATCCAAAACAAACTGAGCAGAGATTATTTTACTCTAACTTTTTAATCACAAGTCTTCAAGTACAAAATGCCAAATAAGGGAAAAAAGAGAAATATATCTGTTTCACAGTCAAGTCATTAAAAGATATATCTCTAATCAACTCTTTCTTTTACATGGGTCTAGATCTACAAGACTAGCTTGTGTCTGTGATGTAAAATAGTCTGATCATTCATTTTCTCTCTATCTAGTGGTGGTTTTAGGAAGTTGGATCCAGTGGGATTGAGGGTATGAGAGGCAGGTTTCCTTTCAAGATGAAATAAATGCTGCTTCATGGATGATGTGTGGGGGTGTTTTTAGCATTATCGACTTGATTATTGCTTCAGTTACTTGACATTATTTCCTCTGGTCTAGGGTTCTCTCTCTTGTATCTATCTGAACTATTTTCTTATATGCTATTACTTTGAATATTTTCAAACCTATTCCTATTTCAACAGTATTTTGCTAACAGTTACATTTATTTGTATACAGAAGTCTTTTAGTTCAAGTCCATGGCTGCTAGAACATATACATTGAGATATTGCCAGAGAAAACCCTGCAGAAGACTACTCAGATACATTTATGTACCACCTAGGTTATTCTTGGAACCAAGTGTCTCATTGGACTTTGCCAAAAAAGTACAAATGAGATTAATTGGAAAAATATAATACTAAAAGAAACCAGTCTTCATCTGACAGTTGAGGAGTACTTGGGGTCTTTGAACAGTCTGCTATCTTTAGCCTGCTGTAAATAAGGCTCAATTTTGAATTTGTTGTGAGTAGCCTTTTATTTGCATTTCTTTGCCCTTGTTTTCTTTCTCTTTCTTACGCCGTGTTTCATTTATCAAAACATTAATTAGCTTATTCCCCTACATTCAAGTACTAGAGAAATTTGAAGATGGTGGCCAAAACTAAAGAAATGAGAATTATGGCTGAATTCTCATTCTTTGTTTATTTTGCATTATACAACTCTACTTTTAGAGGGCTATGGTTCATCTTTAACCTACAGTCCCATACACCATAATTTTGGCTGGGAAAGAGTAAAACAATTCTTTTAAGCAACCTCATAAAAATCCCTAAGGGGAGTCCTCCATCTCCCAGCATGAGGTGTATTCAATCTTGCAAATGGAACTAATTTTGGAGTGGCTTTTTTTGGGGGCTTATAAATGGAGTCACAAAAATAGATGTGAAGGAAATTCTAATCATAACTGATTCTGAAAATGAATTGCTTTCAGTTAATGCAACAATCTCATTAAAACAGATATTTAATTTGGATAGTCAGGACTATACCGGACAGCATTTTGGGTAGTGGGAATAGAATTCAGGATAACAGATATTTCCTTCTTGTGTAAATCACCAACATGTAACTAATAGTTAAGCCTTTGGTTATTGCAATGGTTAGTACACATGCTCACTCATTTTCAGGTAACATATTCCATATGTTGTGCAAGATAGGAAGCCAAGAACAAACTCAGTCAACATATCATTACCAAAAACTGCTGTTTGGTTTGTATAAAGAGACCTGTGTTTTTAATTAACAAATGAAAATGAGATTCTAATTTGCTACAGAAATTTATTCCCTAATGCAGAGTGTGTGTGGCAGTATCTATTCTGAGATTAGCATTCAAATTTCTTTTTAGTAAATAGATAGAATACAAATTTCAGCTGATCTTATCACAACGTTTTAGTTGTGAATTTCCCTTACACCAGATTCAGCAGTGTGAAACTAGTTTTATTAGTAGGTGGATTTTGTGCTGAATTGATTGTACATGCTAGAACAGTGGTTCTCAACCTGTTTATCATTGTGGGCCACGTGTGGAGATCTCAGTGTTTTGTGGGCTACCTCCGCACAAGATATGTATACTCCTCTATGGCCCTGAGGATGTCACATGGGCTGCAGCTGTGTGCTGGTTGGATAGCAAGTGACCTGTGGGTTGAACCACTGTGCTAGAAGGTAAATATGAAAGGGATTGGAGATGAAAACTTTTCTCTAAATTTCCACCATTTTTATTTTGTAGGCTATTACACAGGCTTTATGGTATCTACTGGAGCCCTGCACGGGACTAGTATAGAGCCCTGCAGTGGAAGTGGAACTTGGATCCCACAGGACCTGCTGCCATAATAGCGGGAAGGAGTGGGAGTCTGTATTGTGGGATGGGATCCTGCGGATACTGCAGGACCAGGTGCTATAATAGGTGGGAATGGGTATTGTGGGGCAGGACGGGAGTGGGATTTAAAAATAATCCCACGCAGGGCTCTAGTATCTACCTGAATTTTGACTTATGGGTTTTTTTTATTATTATTGTTATTTTTTGCCTTGTAAGCTTTCTTGTAACAAAATGCCAAATTCTAGTGTGGCACAGGTTTCCTCCTTAATGCTGTCTTATTGTAATCTGTACTGATGGTTACTTCTGCTTTATTCAAAATAGTTAGTGTCGGCTAATGTGGAGGATGTGGCTTTTATCCTCACAGGTGAAGTTGACCTTTGTGTAGAGGGAACAGCCTGGAAGGGCTGTGCTCCACTGTCTGACTTAAATCATAGTGTGAGGTGGTGGACAGGCCTTGGGCTGGCCCCTGTAACGAGGTAGATTTCAAAAATAGTCATGGCCTATTCAAAGCTCTTGAATTTTAAATCAGTAGCAGTTTCTGCATAGACCTGCTGGTTTTCTCAGTCTTTTTGTTTACAGAAACTTTGTGTCATATTGTACCATCCATTCAAATAATTTAAACCATGATTGTGGTCCAATTATGTTAAGATGAGAAAATTATGAATATGAATCATATGTCAACCTAAATTGAAGGACACACAGAGAAACATGGGAACATTTAAACCTAAAAATTATTTAAAAAGTGATGTAAACCTTTTAAAAGTTAAACCTTTGAAATATACTATTTAAAAAAATATTTGGGGGTATGGCAAAACATGTTTTGAAAGCTGACTATAATAATTTATGCTTCATATTGTTTATCATAAGCAAATTGAAGAAGTTTGACTTTTAACCTAGCCAGAAATAGTAGAAATGATTGAAACCCAACATTTGCTTGCATTGTATTTAGTGCTTTGTGAATAAGATGTAGTAAAATGAGTACATGGAATAAAAACTCCATCAAACTTTAGTTTATATATTTCATTTTTTGTTACGTTTGTTACATTTTATTGTGTAATTTTATGTACAAGTCAACATTGTTTTTTGTTGCTGTATGTAGTTGGTGCTGTGACTTGTTTGTGCTCATCTCTGTTCTGTAGGCAACTTGCCACTCTCTACTGAATAAAGCTACCGTAAAAGAAAAAAAGGAAAACAAAAAATCAGTAAGTTTGGAGAACTTTTTATTAGCCATTTCTTTCAAAGCAAAACAGAAGTCTTTTGCTGTTTGTTCAGAACATCTTCACCTTAGCCTATTTGACCTTCACTATAAAATCATTCTACTAATTCTGGCACAAAAATAGCTTTCATTTCAATTAACACTGGAATTAAGTTTATATTTTAAATATTCTCTGTGTGCCTATTTGAGTCAACAAAAAGGCATATTTAACCTTACTGCTTGATGTTCAATATTCTGATCTTCTGTCCTTGCCACTATTTGCAATTATAAATAAAAGTTAAAAGAAAATGATTTCTAGACTTTAGGAAAATCCAGGTCTGCTTTATTTTAACATCTTGGGTTGTAGATGTTGTGTTTTTTCCTGGACATGGGGAAACTCAGGTTAACACAAATACTGCACTTCATTGTCATGAATTTTTTTTTCCCTTAAGTTTTCCACTGTGAGTAACCAATAAAATTTAGCATTTGTACTTATACAAAATGAGCAGATCTCCTAAGGTAAGCCACTACTGGGTTAAAGAAGGTAGATTTTAAATTGACAATTTAGTATTATGCTTTTGATTTCCTTACAAGAAAATGTGTGTTGATATAGTGATGTCGTTGGAAGTTAAGATTTATTATGTCTTGAGCGATCTCACTATATAGTGTGTGAATACTGTGGAGAATAAGATGCATAAAGGAAAAATGCAAGTTGAACATTTTGATGATTCTCTCCCATATTTTTTTGCATTAATTTAACAGTGTTAATCATGTTTCTGAGCAAAAAGTACAATCTGCATGGATTATTCTGAAAAAAGTTAATTAGTGATTGGTGAAATTGTGAGACTTGTGGGTGGATTTGTAAGTGAAGGAAAATAGTCTTCATGTGCGTGCTATGTATTAATATGTTTTCCATGGCATTTCAGGTGAACTATGACAGTCATTCTGGGTTAAAAACATCTTTAGTGGGGTTAGATTTTATCCTGAAACTATTTTTTAAGGATTTAAAATTAAAAATCTTTTTGAAATACAGTGTCTAGGAAGAAAACAGGATTAAATATTCTAAATTTTACACTTGGAGATTTATTCTTGCAACAGATGCAATTTATGTTAAACACTGTATCATTTATTTCCTCCTCTTTTTGAAAAATATAATAGTACTCTGTGTACTGAGTCTGTATAAGATTACCTTTAACCTTTACATTGCAAGGCTAAAGGCACATTTGAAATTTTTCAGAGGAAAGGTTGACCTTTCTTAATTTTATCTGATGGAGAATTATTCTGGTCCTAACAGTTTTTTCTTTTCTTTTAAACTTCTACACCATTGCCGTTGAGAGAGAATAGATTTTTTAACAATAATCCTTTTGATCCATGAAAAAATGTTTTCTCTTGCTGGCTCTTGAGTAGTATTTATCTAACCTAAATTATACAGAGCCCCACTGATATATTTTCAACCAAGTGTGCACAATAAATATTTAATCCTGTTTTCTTCCTAAAAATAAACTATAAGAGAAAACATTTTTTCATGGATCAAAAGGATTATTGTAAAAATCTATTCTCTCTCAACGGCAATGGTGTAGAAGTTTAAAAGAAAAGAAGAAACTTTTAGGACCAGAATAATTCGCCATCAGATAAAATTAAGAAAGGTCACCTTTCCTCTGAAAAATTTCAAATGTGCCTTTAGCCTTGCAATGTAAAGGTTAAAGGTAAAACTAATAAATACTTGATGTCTGAAGCAAAACAGTGTATTTATAGGAACGTTACTGAGATCTGAGACTCTTAAAATTTAAGCTGTTTAAAATATTGCAAAATTTCATACTTTAAGGCTTTTTGGTCAATAGTGGTTAAAAGAAATCAAATTTTGTTGCCGTTTACTGATAAAGTAGTCTGGTTTTGATTGAAGTTTAAACTTTAGTACAGAACTTGTGATGTTTTAATAGATTGTGGTACTAAAAAAAAAAGAATCTGCCGTGTGACTATATTAACTTTTTAAAAAGCCCTGCCTCTGAAAATAGTATTCATTTATTTTGACATAATGTACATTTATTCTATCTTCGTTCTCAGTGGGAATTCCTCAAGTTTTAAGGTTCTTGGTACTAGTGATATTTGTAAAAGTAGCTGTGGTTTGATAACTGAAAGCTGTTTTAAACACGATAAGTAGTCTAGTTAAATATAAATTAAATAAACTGGGAACTATTACCCAAATACTTAAAATAAACTATAATCTGTTAAATTTTCATGCATTATTAATCACGCCTCTTCATCAGCAAAATTTATATGTTGAAGATTTCTAGGTTCTTTTACCCTTTGAAAATGAATTCTGGGGCCTGGAGAGCCTGCACAACTGTTGTTTGTAATAATGCAAGTTCACTACCACCCCTGGGTATCCTAAACCTTGATACCCATCTTTCTCATTCATTAAAGACACTTATATTGACATTTAAAGCTCTTATAGGCAGAGGTGTCCCTGAGCTATTGCTTGCTTTTTCATCATTAGCTATTTAGAATATTCCCTGATGAGCTTATTGAACTTCATGGTGTTCTCAGAGACCTCTATCAGCCTTCTTCTACAAGCAAATGAGAACACACACACTGATCTTGTTCAATCTGTGCTGTCAATTACCTTCTGAAGGTACCTTTTCCACACTAGCAATTCTTTTGTGCTTTTTCCCCACCCATTTCTTCAATATACTTGTTAAGACTAAGCGTCAGTAACATTTCTTGGATGAAAGGTAATGAGACCTCTGAACTACCCTGAAGGGATTTTCTGCAGTGTCTTCTCCTATTCCAGAAGCCAAGAACAAATAAACAGAAGGACCAAAGAACATAATACTACAAAAACTCATTGTAAAATTTAGGCTGTGGGGTCACACCATGGTTGCTTCAGCTGCATTCATGACAGATTAAGTCCTCGTGAATCCTGGAAACCTACATTCGCAGTGGAGGGATATTTTTATTTGTATTAAAATAACCTTATTGCTACATTTCTCTTTTCACTTTCCTTCTAAACAATAAGCTGTAGAACAATACATACTGTTCCACAGGCTATTTGGAAAAAGAACGTGCTCTTGGATCCAGTCATCGCATTTCCTGTTTGCTTCTTGGGACCTTAAATAGGACTTGATAAAGGAGCAATCCTAAAAATATAGTCATGAATGTTTATTTGTAATTTATCCTTGACAGCATTGATTTTTGCAATGAATTTATTCCAGTAGCCTGCAAGTAATTTACGTGTAATCCGTACTTATCAGTACAATTTCTTCATGGATTGTCTATCCTCTTTCATTCATTTTAAAATTGAGATGGTAGATCAAGCTGGGAAACTCTAGTATTGTATTAAAAGCCCTGTGTACAGCAAAAAACCATACTGGTATATATGATGATCAGATAAATAAATCAACTTGTTTAGTGTCTAGCCTCCTGCTGTTTTATGGAAAGGTGCTTTAAAGAACAACTGTCAGGTTTGAAGGGTGTGAACTTCCATATCTACGGAAGTAGCCATCACCATATCACCCACAGGAGATTTTTGTAAGATCCCATAGTATAATTCTTACTGATGTTCTTCAGATGATATTTCAGAAGTCTAAGTAGTACATGTACTCCATTTAGCAGTCTAGAAGGTTCTCCTCCGATCTCTGCATTTCCCAGAAACCTCATTCCAAAGATTTTTCAGACGAGCTAACTTCCAGTCAGTTTAGTGCTCTAAGCGGTAACATGTTTTTCTTTTCAGCCCCTGAGTTCAGAAGCCTATTTATTTATTTAAATGCAAAGATTCTTTAGGTAATAACCCAGAAGACGTGGTTTCTCTTGCCATATATTTCATTCTGTTCATGCTACAAAATATTCTAACTATTTTGGGCTGGATCCCAAAAAGTAGTACCTAAATCTACAATTTTTCAGCGAATTCTGTCCCCATCTTTATATGATTTTGCTGGGCACTGAAGTGGATAAGAGAGAAGCGTACATGTGCAAGTTAAGAACAATTTTGAATAGCAGAATTCCTCTTTACCAATATAACTGATCTGTTCCTGGGCATATCATTTCGTTTGGCAAAACTGTTGAAATGGTAGATTATTTCTCTTCAAGTTTTCTTTCAGGTTCCAATGAAGTCTTTCCTCCAAGGTTAAAAGTACCCAAGAATGATTATAATGTAAATTTTAATGGTGAAGAGGCTTCTGTGAGTAATTTTAAAAATCTGACAAATTAGAAATAACTCTTCCCATGTTTTTGACCGGAACATAATATATATCTGAATTGAATACGTTGGTATAATTGTCCACATTATTACTTTCTTAGTGACTAGTAATTTTTAAACTACTTCTTGGATTAGTACCAATTTGAACCTCTATTAAATAATTTCACCCACATAGGGATGGTTATATGAAACTTGCAGTAAAATTATGTACTGTCTGCTTTAAAAATCCCTCTTCTTCTTGCACTTAATTATCATGACGGTGTTATGCTTCTCTAGGTTATTAAGACATTATAACTCTAGATTTAAACAATATTCTCAAATCAGCATAATCCCACTCAAATGTATCAATTCTGAATAGTCATATTTATGGTCAGGAGTGGTTGATAAATACTTAAAATTGGACTACAGCTAAATACTTTTCTCAGCATTCCTTCCTCTTATACTTTAATTCAAACTGTGTCTTTATAATTTTCAACTTTACTTTTTAGGTTGTCAGCCAGCGGTTTCCTCAGAACAGCATTGGAGCAGTTGGAAGTGCCATGTTCCTAAGGTTCATCAATCCTGCAATTGTCTCCCCTTATGAGGCAGGGATTTTAGATAAAAAGCCTCCACCTAGAATTGAAAGGGGCTTGAAGTTAATGTCAAAGGTGAAGGATTGAATTTGCTTGATTCTGTATTTTTGTTTGGATTTACTGTGTTTTCTAGCTGACTTGATTTGGCTTTAACTCTTTGTTTAAATAACTATAAGGAAACTTAGCTCAGCTTTAAGTTTACTGTAGCCAGGACTTCAGTGTTTAAATGCATACATTTTCTATTAATTTTACAGCTAATTGGAATTGCAGTTTCTGAACTATGCTTGGGTAAAGATCATAATTCTAATATGCAGGCTTTATATCGGTCTAGTTCTTGAGGAGAAAGATTTGTATAGAAAACAAACATTTTTATGTCTCCCAGTAACCTGAATATAAAAGAGCTGTGTGCTGTTTGGCCTCGTACCTATATTGCTATTTTTTAATTCTCAAAAATTCTGTCAAAATATTTGACAGTTGTTCAAAATTTAAGCTTTAGGCTGCAGAGTTCTGATTGAAAATTCTTATTAGCTCAGAAGTGAAGGCACACAAGAAATTAAGCAGGATGTATTGATAACTGCTGTCTAAAAGGTAGTACGACTCAACCTTTGTTCCTGTTAAATTTCAGTTCCCCACTTCTAAAAATTATTTTCAAAGCCTCATGAAGATTTTGAACTTCAGTGACTCTACGTGTATCAGAAAACTTGACGTGTGTGCCTTACGGTCATGTAAATATTTTAATGTTGAGTACACCTCCGATGCCTCTAAATATACCTACATAGGAGGTTGTTGAAAAGCTAGTAAGGCATGATTGGCTGACTGCGCCTTTTTAATTACTTTGTAAAAAGCAAGTTTGATGCAGCACAAAAGTAATTCTACTGTAGTTTACCTGAGAAATCTTTGCCACACATCTTATGTAAAAATATAGAAACTAGGCTTTCTCATGGGCCCTGTAGTCAGCCCAAATATCTGTACTGCAGTTAAAGAGCTGCTTAGCTTGAGCCCTGCAAGTCTACGTCAGCTGGCTCAGGCTAGTCACAAGTTTTTAAGTGTAGTGTAGACATACTCTCAGTGCACAGCAAGTTGGGCTGTTTGGAATAGCTGTACCTCAAAGTGCACTCACTTAGTAAGTGAATTTTGTAGTTGAAAAACTCTTCCTGTAGACTTGATTCAACTAGTGACCGCTAATCAGTGTAATTGTGCGAGTTCTGAGATTTTGGGGTAAGAGAAATGCAAGAGGAATAAATCCCCCCTCGTTCTTGAAGCCTATGTGAAAGGCAATGTAGTGAGCTTGTTCTGACCTGGCCTCAACAGCTCCCTGCTCTTTGTCCATTCCAGTAAAATTTCCCCCTCCTCACCACCCTGGGGAAAAGGAGCCTTTAAAGGTGCAAACACCCCTTTTCTTCCAGCCAACTGGACAAAGATCTAATTGCATAAAGATTGCAGTGGGCACAGTCTACTGAACTGAAATTAATTGGGTTGTTCAACAGCCTTTTTTGTGGGCCCGTGGATTTTTACAGATCAATAGAAGTGGATGAATCTGTCAAAGTGGGAAGAGATGTTTCATTGGCACAGCTGCTTTAAGTGTAACGTGTAAAACTTCCGTGTGACCATAACAATTCTATTTTCTATTTTTTTGTTTAGATACTTCAAAGTATTGCCAACCATGTCTTGTTTACGAAAGAAGAACATATGCGGCCTTTTAATGACTTTGTAAAAAGCAACTTTGATGCAGCACGAAGGTAATCCCCTGGTAGCTTACCTGAGGAATTTTTGCCACACCTTATGTAAAAATATAGAAAGCAAGCAGAAAAATGCTTTCTCATGGCTCTGTTGCCTGTTGTCAGCCTGCTGGACTGATTTTTTCCTTGCTAATTGGAGCAATTGGTTTTCTGTCTCCCCTTAGGTTTTTTCTTGATATTGCATCTGATTGTCCTGCTAGTGACACCGTCAATCACAGTCTCTCCTTCATTAGTGATGGCAATGTACTTGCCTTACATCGTTTACTTTGGAACAATCAGGAGAAGATTGGCCAGTATCTTTCCAGCAACAGGTAAAATATTTGAGTAGTATGTGGGAGGGAGTTGTTGATGCAATTACAATTCAAGATGACAAATCAGTTAATTCATATCCTGGGGACTGGCATGGGCAGGTTGACTTTCTTTCATTAGCTATTACTTAAAAGAACATTGTACTAACCTACTTCTCTTATGAATTTTTTTTGTCTGAGGAGACCATTAGTTTGCAATATCCATAACTTTCCATTGCAGTTCTTCAAATTACTGTTAGCCACTTACAGTAATCTACTTGTTTGCCTATCTCTCATTCATATTGAGACCTGTGCATCAGTTATGCTTTCTACTGTGAACAGATTTCTTACAGTTGTTAACTAAAAACTGCAGTATAAAATTTAACATTCTTTACTTGCCTAAAAATAATTGGAATGATCAGCCAGCTCGTTCATGGTAAAGGAAAGTTACTGGACAAAAATCCGGAGGGCTGCTGAGTGATTAAGTAGGATTTATTGTCTCTTGTAAGTAATATATTGTCTCTAGGGATCACAAAGCTGTTGGAAGGCGACCTTTCGACAAAATGGCTACTCTTCTTGCCTACCTGGGTCCACCTGAGCACAAGCCTGTGGCAGACACACACTGGTCCAGTCTAAATCTCACCAGTTCCAAATTTGAAGAATTTATGACTAGGTAATATAGCTACTTAAAGTTTTAAAAAAGCCAACTCTTCCAATTTGACGTTATCAGTCTTTTATAATTTTGATGTAGCATGTACAGTAACTCCTCACTTAACATCGTCTCGGTTAATGTTGTTTCATTGTTATATTGCCAATCAATTAGAGAACATACTTATTTAAAGTCGTGCAATGCTTCTTTATAATGTTGTTTGGCAACTGCCTGCTTTGTTCACTGCTTGCAGGAAGAGCAGCCTGTTGGAGCTAGCTGGTAGGGGCTTGGAACCAGGGTGGACCAGCAGCCCCCTATCAGCTCCCCTGAGTTCCCTATGCAGCAGTAACCCAGTAGGCTATCAATTGTTGGGCAGTTCAGATGTCCCTCACCCCACTACCGTGTGCTGCTCCTGCCCTCTGCATTGGAGCTGCTCCTGGGAGCCTCCTGCTTGCTGTGCAGCGGTAGAGGGAAGATGGGTACTAATGTCAGGGTGTCCCCCACTCCTGTACCCCATCTCCACAGAGTGGGGACAGGATATGACAGGGCTCAGGATGGAGGGAGCTTGTTGGCAGCAGCAGCTGTCTCAACTTGCTGATCTACTTAAAAAGGCAATGTACTTTAAGTATGCTGACCCTACTCTAAGAGGCACACTCGCACACACAAACGGTGTTTCTGTCTCTCCCTATTCCCCTCATCGCGCGCACGCACACACACACACTCAGTTCATCTGAGTGCTAGTTCATCATTTAGCAGTAAGACATTCCCTGGGAAATATCCCACCCTCTTCCACCCTCTGACTCCACCACCTCAACCAAGCTTCACAATAGTCTTTTATTTGGTGAAAAAAATGCCCCTAGAACATAACAAGAATTCTTATGTGGAAATTGGATTTGCTTAACATTGTTTTGCTTAACTTAGAATTTTTCAGGAACATTACAACGTTAAGCGATGAGTTATTGTATATACATAATACTTTCATACCTAATGAGGTCTTTTGGAGGGGGTGGAGGAAGAGAGGTAGAACCAAACTTAAAACGTTTGAGTTCTTTTCCACTCAAAAATGAGAAATAAACTCCACGTGGAATGATTTTTTCCCCCACATCCCCCACGATTTTTTCGGCTCATCAGTAAAATGGAAAACTCTAAGAAAACAGATGTGGTATTATTTAAAAATTAGCTTAACAGTATTTAAAAACTGTCTGAACATTTCATTAAAGTGCAGATGTGCAGTTTTTTCCTAGAAGTCTATGAACAAATGATGTCAATATAAAGTAATAATTGTGCTGATTTCTAGGCACCAGGTACATGAAAAAGAGGAGTTCAAGGCATTGAAAACGTTAAATATTTTCTATCAAGCTGGGACATCAAAAGCTGGCAGTCCTGTTTTCTACTACATTGCTCGGCGGTAAGGAAACTTTTATCTTTCCTTTGTCGTCTTATAAGCACTGTAATACCAAAAACAGCAAGTGCATGTAAGACGGATATGTTCACAAATTCCTGTTTGGTGAGAAGCACATATATCTGAGATTTGAGGTGAGAATATACTCTTGTGGCCATCCAATTTCCTGGATCAGAAATTTATCGATATAAATTATATGGGCACCCATCCCATAGTGTCTGAATGCCTGTGGAATGTATTTAAAGTTGATTGTGAAAGGGTTACGTTTACCTTGGAAAGTGAAAAATTCAAGGTCAATTAATATTAAATTACCCCCACCGTGCATATAGATGGTACTAATGTTAAGTCATATCAATAACTTCCTTCTCTTTAGAATTTATTGCAGAAGAAAAATTGGGAATTTAAATGCAAAATGAGGTGGCAAAACATGTCATGGAATAAAATTTTGAAAAATACTTAAATCCTATTTTCAGTATTGATTTCAGTCATTTAAGACCTAAGTCTCATTGAAAGTCCCTGGGACTTATGCTCTCAGATGCTTAAGTTGTTTTTGAAAATGGAACTTCGGCTTATAAGTCACTTCGATACTTTTAAAAATTTTATCCATGATCGTTCGTGTTGAGTTGGTTCCTTTCTATAAGAAAAGGATTTAGTATGACATGGGTGGTGCATATGATGTATGCAGAAGTCTGATTAAGGAAATGGAGAGAAAATCAGTTTAAGTAGTGAAGAACAGACTACAAGTTTTGCCAACTATTTAATATTAGAACCCAGGACTGTGGATATTTTAACTTTGGTCTTTCACCATACTGGAACAATTCACTAAAATAATTGATGATTTTTGCTACGCTAATGTTGAAGGTTTCAAGAAATATATCTGACAGAGGATTATTCTTTTCAGATTACCACGGCAAGTATTTCACTGTAATCTCTTTAATTTTTACATCAGTTTTACTAATATTAGTGAAATGATTTAACATAGTTATGCATAACTAAGTAGTATTACTTATTGTTAGTTTCACTTTTAAGCTAAACATCACCAAAAATGCAAACCAAATAAAGTTGAAGTCTTGATCTTGACAAACAAAAAAACATAGTATGAATAAGTTGAACATACAGGGATATGAGATATCAGTGTCTCTTGCAGGAGAACAATCAGACAGTTGCGAAGGGAACATGACCTCTTTTTATGGTTATCTGAATTTATTAGGTCAAAACTTTTGGTTACTCTTAGAATTGTGCACATTGGACACATGAGGATAGATACATAGGAAATAGGGTCATATTTACATAATTTGGCTTTTGTGGGGGGTACGTATACTTATTTTAATACACTTGATCTCCATGCTACATTTTATGTAATAAGACTAATTTTCATAGCTTACCAATATTTGTAATACATTTGGAATATGAGTTCCATTTGACAATCAGCTTGTTACAATTTGTTACAGTAGAAAAAGTCATACAGTATTCTACATTTTTTAATATAAAATGCTTGGATACTTTTTGATAATATTTTGAGCAATTTAATAACTTTACAAATTGAAAGTACTTATTTGAACATGATCATTAATTTAGCAAACATAAGTATAGTACCACTACTGATCCACAATATTAAAACTCTCACAATAGTGAAGAACATGTTGAAATGATAGAGGTTAATTGAAGTCAGAATGGTGATTTATAGAGAATTTGGACTCCAGAACTTGATTGTACTACCAGTGATTAGGAAGTAATGAACACTATTTTTATAACAATTCAGCAAGCAGTTACATTCACAACTAAATGACGGACACAGTAAAAGATGCAATAGTCATGAGAGCTAAGGTTGTAGCTGCTGAGCCTCCTTCATGCTGCATTGTGCCTGCACTGTTAGTGACTGTTCCATTGTTTGGTTGAATGCTGGTTCCATTAATAGGTTTAGTGTTGGCAGTCATCTTTGCTGCAGAGAAGGTGGGAGTTATGATCATTGCTGCTGTTGTATTTGCTGGAGTGACTAAACGAACCTCATTTAAAAACATGAGAGGCAGGACTACACAGCGCAATTTCAGCAGCATCTTCTCTCTGTCTTAAACATTTCACATAGTTAGTATTTTCACCTTGTCTGGTATTCTCAAGCTTGGTTAATACAAAGCGTACATTTTTAAAAGAAAAGAGCTGTTCTGTCATGTTAATGATTAGATTATTTTTCAGTTGAATCAGTTAATATCCTCTAGTTACTTCTTTGTTTTATCATTTTTCATCATTCTTAACTGTACACTCTGTATAATTTCCCTTGCATTAAACATGCAGTGATGCAAAGTAGAATGAAGTATTTTACCAAGAAACAGAATCTATAACACTTGTACTATGACAATATTTTTTGTCTTTGTTTCCAAGATAAAATTATTCACACTCAACTTGCAGGTACCAGTGTAAAATTCCAACACTAAGCTACCTACCTATTGTAGATGTTTAGTCAATTTTACCACAAGATAATAATCCATACCTTATTCCAATTTCAGTTTCTTATGGTGAAAGGGTGAAAGTAGATAACAGCTTCTGAAGAACCCCTCTGAGCGCAGCCTCTAAATTTACAACTGGTTTCTGCATTTATATATAAATTCTCGAAGATGTCATCATAAGAGCTAACAAGTGGTTGGCTCCAATATTTGCATCCGAGTCTCTAATTTCCAGAGCAACAAACATAACCACAATTATACCAAACATCAATGAAGGAAGTCAAATAAATTCTGAGGCTTTTTCCTCATTCCGGAATACTGTACAGTATTAGAGTTGATAAATAAACACAACCATCCCCCCATCACTTAAGGGAAAAGCCATGCTGCATACTATTAAATCGTCTGTTAAGTATTAAATGGCTGAAAACTTGCAACTAAATTACTTTCATAACTAAAAGGCTGCTAGATTTAGGAAGTATCAGGGGATAGCCATGTTAGTCTGTATCCATAAAAACGACGAGGAATCCAGTGGCACCTTAAAGACTAAAAGATTTATTTAGGCATAAGCTTTTGTGGGTAAAAAACCCCACTTCAGATGCATGCCAGAATAAATCTGCTAGTCTTTACGGTGCCACCCGACTCCTCGTTTTTTTTATATTTAGGAAGACTTTTTCAGTCCAAGAAATCCATTGGGGCGGCCACTTACGAAATGAAAATGTGTGACCTGTTACAACTGCACAGTTAAAAAATCAACATTATTTTAATAACACTTTGCACTTATATTGCATTTCACATTTTAAAATCACTTCACACAAGTCATTTAGGTACAACTAGTTAGTTAGAATCTCCACTCTGGGGAATCTTCTTAGTCCTTGCCTTGGGACTTAATTATAAACCATGGGTATAATCTTCGTAGAAATGAGTTTGAAGTGGCTATCCTTCAGGCCAGTTGCATGTTTAGGAATCCTCTTGGCCTGACCAGAGCTAGGGAATGCTGCCTAAGCAGCATAGAGAGCCTCCCGTGAAATTAGGCTCCTCATCTTCCTCCTGGTGTCAGGCCTATAGTGCTGAGAGGGAAACCACATGAGAAAATGCTAAAAAAGGGTCAGCATTAGCTTGTGCAGGAAAAACCCGAGGCTTGAAGGGAATGATGCTGTGGAGAATTGCCTTCCCATCACTCCACCTCCCTCAGCCCACCTATTCTCACTACCACACAAGGGGTTTTCATGGAGTTGGAGGGAACAGGTTGAATAGTGCTATTGAGTCTCCTCCCCGCTTACCCTTTTAGCTGAAATGCCACAATTTTCTGCTGTCTAAGATTTTTTTGAGACAGTCTAGCTCTTTGAGGACTAATGAATGGTCATCATTTTGGCTGAGAGAATGGCTGAAATAAGCCTTTTCAGTGTCTGAATTGAAAAGTCAGCTAGCAGTATGAATGGCTGTATACGAAGTGTGACTATTGAGTAACCTTGTAAAAATCAATTATGAAAATGAGCAGCTAATAAACAGTGTATTCTCTTATGGTACCTAACTTGCATTAAATAGTTTAGCATAGCTGAGGTGTTTCAGGTTTTTCACAGTGGAGACAAAGATATTAAATTTCAAGTTATTTAAAATGGGTGGCATATGAATACATGTCCATTCTTGAGCTTTATTAATTTTTATTCAAATATTATTGAACTAATATTAAAATAATATTGTTCCATTGAAGATTCTAGCTTATGCAACTAATTTTTAGTTTCGTTAGGAACAGTATGCAGCTCCATTATATGTGGTGTGGCTTTGCTGGAGTACCTTACTGTTTAATGAGTAATTCTGTAATAGGAGGAGTCAAATTGAAAGTCAAGTTTATCTGAGAATTGTGGTTACACTGATAACTGGAAAAACACCTCTTCCTTAAAAGCTTAAAGTAATTAAGGTAAATTGATATACAGTAAGCACAGCACTCATTGTGAAATGAGCCTACAAGTCTTAACACAGTGTGCCATTTATTTACAATTATTTCACGTTCATTTCTTCCAGCAGAATCCTTAGGCCCTGTCTACACCCAAAGTTGCAGCAGTTTTGTTAGGGACCAGCATGCAAAAAAAGAAAGTCTGTGTATTCCTGTGTGGGTTCATATGCACTGCATGCAGCGGAGACTGGAGAATTCTAGCAAGTATTGTCCATTGGTCTGCACCTCTGCAGTTGTTCTCCTTGTGTTCCATACTGAGGTATGCAAGGGTGGTGCAGACTGACACTATTCCAGTTACCGATACATGGCCTGAGTTGGAATTCTCCGGTGTCAGGAACTGATCCTCTCTGACATTTTTTCCTGTAAGTATTTGCAAGTTTTATGTTAGTTATTGCTAATAGTTTTCATAGGTTAGTAGTTAGTTAGAATCTCCACTCTGGGGAATATTCTGATTCCTTGCCTTGGGACTTAGATTATACCCAGGCTCCTGGGCTTTAAGAATTCTTGCTCTTGCCCCTGCTCCTTTTCAGCCACCAGTGCTGCCTCTGCTGCCTTAGAGAAACTCATATCTTCGCTACCTGCAATATTCACTGCTCCTTTCCCAACCGAATATGGCAGATATGAGAACTCTGGCTTCAGAAGTACCAAATGCAACGTGCCATGAGACCTCAGTTGGATTCAGGAAACCCCCCTGCACATTTGCCTGAGACATTGAAGTGCGTGCTTCCTAGTTCAATGTATGACACAAGAGCGAGAGTGACTAGAGAGAGACTGTTCGTCTGGGCCTTCTTACGAGAGTAAGTACTATTCTCCTAAGCAAGTGCTGATCCCCTCCTAGATCTTCTAAGAGAAGAGATCTTGTCCAATCTGGGCAAATCTTTGCATCCAGGACACAAGGACTTGGGTCCTCCCAAACCTCTTGACCATGATCAAAAAGCATTGAAGAGGAAGGCTCCTACAGTACTGACCTCTGTACTAACTAAAACAAAGCATAGGGAGCTAAAAGGTCATGAACGATTAGTATTGACAGTAACTAGGGGGTTGGAGGCTCCATGACTGGTGGTACTGTAGCAAGCCCAGAAGGAACCACCTATGACCAAATGTTCTTTTACACCAACTCCTGTGGCACATAGCAAAGAGAGACAGCCTTCTAAGTCTCCAGCATCCTACACCACACCAGGGGATATTTTCATCCTCCTGATCTTGCAGTCCCTCCCTATCGTTGGGATCAACCCTAATGAGAGAGAATCTAACACCACAGAGAAGCTCATCTCTCATTCCATCCATTTAACTGTCGTTTCCTGACACTGGTACTGACTTCCACACCTGATGGAACTGGACCTGACCTGACCTTACCTCACCTCACCTCATTTTCCAGAGAGTCATCTCCTCCTCCTCTGAGGGAGTTCAGTCTGGACAGAAGTTTGAGAGTCTCCTGCGTCCAGCCTCATCCATTCAAGTGGGAGGGGATCCCCACTTTCAGGATCAGTGGTACTCAATGCCTTGGGGAGCACCACAACTTATTTTTGATCCTTCATATGGGCCTTATTGGGGACCATGAGACTCAGAGTCCATTGATCCTATAGGGAGTCCTACCCATCCTTCTTCCCCAAGAGACCAATTGAAGCTACCTGAACTATGGAGGAAGAGACAGACTAACTGGAACCGCCGGTGCCAACTAGTAGTTCATCTTTGTCACCTAATGAGATGATTGCTTCAGCCTCAGCTTCTCCACCCGATGGCCACATATAGTACCAGGAGCTACTTCAAAGAATAGTAGAAGAGCTCTAGATCCCCTTAAAGGAGGTGCAGGACTTGCATCACAAGCTCTTAGATATCCTACAGCCTATGGGAGCTAGCAGACTAGTATTCCCAGTCAATGCCATATTGGAACTGGCAAGAATGATATAGTACATGCCAGCCACTTGTGCCTCTACCTCTAAGAGTACAGCTAAGAAAGCCCTTATCCCCTTTGTCCTGGTTAAGGAAGCAGAGGGGTTTTTTTCCCTCCCATCCTGACCTGAACTCCCTAGTCGTCCAAGCAGCCACAAAAGATGCAAAACCAAGGGTCGCGTCCGCTGGCAAAGAGTCCAAACGTTGATGCCTCGAGGGGGAAGAGATATTTACTTCCACCAGCCTTCAGTTGAGAATCTCCCAACTATCAGGCCCTCCTGTTTTTTTAATTATTCTAAGTTCTGACGTCAAAGATAATTACCCCAGGAAGATAGGGCCCAATGTCAAGTCCTATTGATGAAGGCAGATTAGTGGCAAGAACCTTGCTACAAGTTGCAGTCGACTCTGTTGATACTGCTTTGAGATCCGTGGCGACAACTATAATGACATGCCAGGAATCTTGGCTACACTTCAAGACTCCCCAGGGTGGTACAGAGCACTGACCAACCCTGAAGCAAATAGTTGAGGGTGCAAAAATAGAGATACATTGCCCCATCCACCCCACCACAGCTACCCAACCTCTCCCCCAACCAAAAGATGCTTTTGATGGGATGCTCAAGAGTTGCGAACCAGTATTGATGTCACCTTCACCTGAAATCTACCCCACCCTCTGCAGAAACCTCTTCTCTGTACGTCTTCAGGGACACTTTCATGAGGAGATCCTCCTTCAGGAGATGAAATCCCTCCTACAATGGGTAACAACAGAGCAGGTATCCCTTCAACATCAAGGAAAAGAGTTTTACTCCATATTGTTTGTATTCCCCAGAAAGGATGGGTCTCAATCCTTTGAGACCCATCCTCAGCCTGTGATGACTGTGACTTTACTTGCAAAATAAAATTCCACCTGGTTACATTGGCATTGATAATATCATTGCTAGAAAAAGACGTGGTTAACAGCTCTCAATATGAAAGATGATTTCTTTTGCATCAATATTCGGCCTTCCCACAGAAGTTTTCTCAGATTTGTGGCAGGCCACTAGTCATATAGAGTACTCCCATTCAGCCTTGCACCTGCACCCAGAGTCTTTATAAGTGTTTTCCACAGTAGCAGCATACCATGGATGGGACGATTCCACTCTCTTCCTCTGTCTAGAGAACTGCTTTCTCTCAGGTTCATGTGCAGAAATTATAACACTGGCCTCATTGCTGCTCCATCTCCTCCATATTCACAGAGACGCCCAGAGGCTCTAGAAGTCCACTTTGACTTTTTGATGGCAGTTCTACAAGCAGCCATATCGCCTGCATCCTTGCACCCTCCTCTTCTCTGACTACTGCTTTTCAGCCTCCCACAGTGGAATACACATAGGGACCATCACTCAAAGAGGAGAGGGAAGTACTTACCCTTTTTAACTGGAGTTCTTAGAGGTGTGTGGTTCCTGTTTGTATTCCACTACCCACCTTCCTTCCCATCTGCTTCAGATTGCCTTGATTTTGGGTAAGAGGTGGAACTTTGGTACACATTCAAGGAAAGCAACTTCATGAGAGCAGACAAATGGATGCTGCTTGCTAGAAAGCTTGGTTCTCGGTCATATGGAGTGCATGGTGTACCCACAGTGGAATACAGATAGGGACCACACATCTTGAACTCCAGTTATGAGTTAATTAACTAATTTAGCTAAATGTGCAAAATCCTGTGTGAACATTCTTAATTCAGTTTATGCCTGGTTTATATTGATTTAGCTTACTTTGATTCTAGGCAGATGTAAGCTAAATTGATATAAACCAGGAATAAATAGAATTAAGAATGTCCATACAGGGTTTTGCAGCCATTTTAACCAAATAGATTTGTTAAACTTACTTGTAGCTAAATCAGCGAAACATTGTGTGAAGACAAGATTTTAAAATATGTATATAGTGCTAAATTCAGTGAAGTTTTCAAGAATTTGATAGCTTACTGTCTCATCAGACAAGCTCCAGCATCTTCAGTGGGAGAGCCTGTTGCATACAAGTGAGAGATGGAAATGAATTTATCATGCTGGTGGATTCTTCTGGTTACCATTTGTTCAAGGATATTTTTAACAGCCAACATTTTGGGTAGAGTCTGCCATAGACTTCAAAATTATTCCCAAAATGTTAATACGTGATTCCCAGAACACCTAGTAATTTGGCAGTCCAATATGAGGCTTAAATCTGCTTAATTTTGATGCCTATTTGAAAAAAAAGTCTTATGTTTGTCCTGTGAAAAGAGGAGTAGTCAGTGATGTGTTGGAATGTACTCTTAGGATTCCATATTACAGTTCCAGCACCATTTTGAAGGGTGAGCTGGAGTCACTACTTTTTCTCTCCTCTCTGAGTGATACCCATTCATCCCTGCCAGAAATGACTTATCCCTGGAGTTCATACAAATATACTTTAGAACATACTTTTCCCTTCAGAATGAATCAGAATTTAAAGAAAATGTTTGCAGGAACACTTCCAGGTTAGAGGTAGGGTGACCAGGTGTTCAGTTTTCGACCGGAACAACTGGTCGAAAAGGGACCTCGGAGGCTTTGGTCAGCACCGTAGATCAGGCTGTTAAAAGTCCAGTCAGTGGTGCTACGGGTCTAAGGCAGGCTAGTCCTTACCTGTCCTGGCTCCACACTGCACCCCAGAAGCAGCCAGCAGGTCCAGCTTCTGAGGGGTGGGTGGGGGGACACGAGGCACTGCATCCTGCCCCCCACCCGAGCACTGGTTCTGCACTCCCATTGGCTGGGGCAGTGCCTGTGGGCGAGAGCAGTGCGCAGAGCTGCCTGCCATACCTCCACCTAGGAACCAGACCTGCTGGTTGCTTCTGGGGCGCAGCATGATCTGCGGTGCCAGGACAGGCAGGAAACTTGCCTTAGCCACGCTGCTGTCCCACTGACCAGGAGCCGCCAGAGGTAAGCCCAAGCCCCAACTCCCTGCCCCAGCCATGAGCCCACCCCAAAACAAGTCCCCTTCTGCACCCCAAGCCACTCATCCCCGGCCTCACCCCCCTGCCTCATCCCAGAGCCCCCTCTTACACCCTGAACCCCTCTGCTCCACCTCTCAGCCTGCAGCCACCCCCTGTACCCCAAACTCATCATCCTCAGCCCCACCCCAGAGCCCCCTCCTGCACCCTGAACCCCTAATTTCTGACCTCCTGCCCCAGCCCAGTAATAGTGAGTGAGGGTGGGCCACCGAGGGAGGGGAATGTAGAGAGCGGGGGGGCGGGGCCTTCGGGAAGGGGCAGAGCCAGGGTGTTCCATTTTTTGAGGATTAGAAATTTGGCAACCCTAACTAGATGAGTAGATTATTTTTGGTTCTGTTCTGTGGTAGTGTTCTGCCTTTTGTGTTTCAAATTACTCAGGCTGGACACAGTACAGGGCTATTATTATACCCAGTATTTTTTCAGAACCAGCATGTAAGCATTGCAGAGAATTAGATTTAACAAGTGTTTTTACTAAGTGGTGCATGTTCACACAGTGAGGGCGTGTCTGTGCAGAATGGGGCTGGGAATGGGACAAGAGAGAAAACGTAGGGACTTTCTCATTGTAACTGTGATCATGGGAGGGAGGCCTATGAGAAAATGCAGGAAAACAAATGAATATTTTTTCTTTCATCTGTTTTCCCTCTTTTCTGGTAGCACACATGTCCTTAGGTTTATTACAGCTTGATGGGGGCAAATATTTGGGAGGTGCAGCACACTGGATAATGTAATTTAGAATAGAATGCTGGTGTCAGTGGCTGATTAGGTAAATGTGACAGATGCACCTTGGTTGCTGGAATCTCCTTGTGACAAAGGGAATATTGGGTAGGACTGCGGATATCGTTTTTTCTTTCAAAAAATGCTCTGGAATTCTTAATTTTTAACTAAATGTATAGCATTTAAAAACTGGCCATAGGAGCCTCAGTGTGATGCTTCATCTGAAGAGATCACCTGTAGGAACTCTGATAAACCTAACCCAATTTATCAGACATTTTCTGATAAACCTAGCCCAATTTATAAGGTACAGTAAAAGAAAGATGTTTTGTCTGCAGTGAAGAGTATTTTACCCTAGTTCTAAAGAGAGAGAGGGCCAGTGAAGTGGATAAAAACAATTTTGAGAACATTTTTGGAGTGTAGCTAATTGCCCAGGATATAACTCCAGAAGTTGTGGGGTTCAAATGGAATATCATTTTCATAAATAGTCAAGCAGTACCGGGATAGTAGGAAAGCTGCTTAATAGAACTGATCTCTTCAGTCGTCGTTGAACTGCCAGATATTTTTAACCTTTTTTGTTTTCGGCGTGAATAAGATTTCAGATAGACTTCCGCTCAACCAAAGAACAGTTCACAGGAGAGAGGAGCTTACAGGGAATGGAACTAGGGCTAGAGGGGGAAAAATCGTTGCAGAGTCAGTTTCCTCCATTTCTTCATTTACCTTTTTTGCTCGATGTGAGAGCTATTGTGTTTCAGCCCCTTCCATTTACATCAGAGGACAGGGCCTATTCTTAAGTTCATGTCTCTGATGTCTTATTAAACACACCTGGTTTCAACCAACAATAAAAGGCTGTTTGTTTGCCACATCTTTCTCTTCAATTTTTTTCCCGAGCACAAACTGCCTCATTTCATGTCAAGGAAAATAAAATTCATGGTTAGCTGCTCATCCACTTCAAGCAGGAAATTAGGTGTGCAAATGCCATGGATAGATAATAGTTCATGCTGTCTGGGCTATAACTGTACAAAGGAACAGCTCCAGCGTATACAGTATGTCTTCTGTAAAATGATTTGTCACATTGTACATGTATTCCTCATTAGTAATGTATGAAAAAGCCTTATCGTTTGAAGAGAGGAGTTCTTTAATTCCTGGAAATAATGGAGGAGTGTATACATATGCATAACATTTACCATCACTTTATACATATGCATAACATTTACCATCACTTCTGCTGTGCTTTGAAAGTACTGAAGCAAAGGTGTCTACAATTAATTCGTTACATAAAGGTAATGTTGTTATTCTGAGGAAAGACTAAATAGCATAACCATTCAGGCTTAAAAATGCCTTCATGGTAGAGGTTTTCTAGGCACATAGTACATTGCTGTTCAAGTCTGTTACCAAACATTGAGAGATTTCGTGCTGAAATGTTCAACTTTTTTTGAATAGATGGAGCTATTGGACACTTAAGCAACTTAGTGGTTTTACATAGTGCAGCAATTAAAATCTTCTTAACCTTTTTCTGGCTGACAGCTGCCCATCACTCATCAATGTTCCATTGGAATGCTGGCACTTAGAAGGAAAATAATCAGTATGTGATGCACTCTTCTATGTGCATTTTGAGAGGTGTGATGCTGAAGGGGTACTATCAGCATGTTCAGACCCAAAGCGTCACTTCCTTAAAAGAAAAAAAACCCATCAGGCGTCCCTACAGAGAGGAGGAAGAAGGGGAGAATTTGAGTTAAATAGTTGTTTTAAAATGTCACTTGACCAGGGACCCCAAATACTTGTTTAAATCTATATTTGTAAGACATCCTTAGCAAACGCTTCTTGGGTTAACTTTCTGTTGGAGAGATTCCTCTCCCATATGTACTGTGTTTTTTATCTGATAATAAAACTGGGACATTGTCAGACTTGAGGTATCTCAAAAAAGGAGTGGCTGAGCAAATGGATCAGCAGGTCACCTGGGCTTCCTGGTATGCATCCAAGAGTACTGAAATAACTTAATAAGTGAAGTAGCTGAGCTGCTATCAAAATATTCAGTCTGTCACCAAAATCAGCTACTGTATCAGAGAATTGTTTTCATCACTGGCTTTTAGCAATTAAGTCCCATTTTTGCTCTTCAGCATTTGTTTGAGGTGAGCAAATATTATCTGAAGTTGAAAGAGATGGTCGCAGTCCGGGGCTGCATGCAAGCTTGTTGTCAGAGTAAAAGGTTGCATTGTGGTGTACCAGGAAACACTTGAGTATAGTTGCTTGTTTGGTAACTATGGTTTCCATTTGTTGAACTTTACAAAGCTGATAAAGTTTCTCAGTTGCAGTACTTAAGTCATTCAGTGTGCTAATAGATATTCATTGTGGGGCTCAATCCTGCAAGGTGTAGAACACTTTGGGGTCCTCCAAATATTCCACTACCTTGAGTAGGAGTAGAGGATATTTCTTTAATGCGTTACTGCATGCCTGCAGTACCTCACAAGATTGCCTGTGCCCTTACACGTTGAATGTCTTAAGATTTCACTGCTAAGTAAACAAACTGAATACCATTTGAAATGTATTTTCCATATTGACTTGAACAAATGACCAGGAAGAGTAGTAAGTTAATTATTTGAATTGTAAAATAAGTGTTGTCCAGTGGATAGTGTGAGAAACTGTCAGACGGCCTTGATGCTATTTCTGACTTGAAAGTCATTCAACCTTTTGTGCTTCCCTATCTGAAAATTAGGGATAACATGCACTTTTGTAAAGCACATAGTAATCTTTGGATGAAAGTTGCTATGGAACGTTATGAATCATAGTGATTTATATGTGCCGCTCCCCTGAGATGGCAATGAATGTAGTCCTGCAGCTATGCCACCTGTGTTCCACTGTGACTTTTCTAGAAATCAAAAGCTGTGACTTACCATAAATCTGAAGCACCATCAAGTCTGAACAGGTCAGTGATGAGCCAAGAAAAGCCCAAGGAACTGCAGGAAGCTGTTGGTGTAATGTGTACCCACAGCCATTTGTAGTGCAGCAATAGTTGCACAGTTTTATTGTGATTGTTCTATGCTCTGCTGAATTAATGTATTAACTGGGTTTCATAACATGCCCACAGGGGGGAGTATTTGCCTGTCAGGCAGTCAACACATTTTTAACTAACAGATCCTAAGATCAGGTGTATAAACATGAATGTTCAGATATTCCTACATAAAAGTTGAAAAAGGTGTACTCATAAAGCTAAGTAGGAACTACTACAGTCAGGATTTTTTTAATTGGGAGTTTAGTAGTAGTTGAGCACTCGTTGAACTAGGGCAACTCTAGAAAATAAAAATTAAGACAATTATTTAACTCTACTTACTATTCTCTCCCATAAGCAAGCCAGTATGTTCATATTTCAGAACTTCCTAATAACATCCAAGTAATAAATCAGACAAAATGCAGGTTTTAATATATCCAGCTCTCTCCTTCTACTGTTCATTGGGGAAACATACACAAGTTTTACCAGGAGATTAAGATTTTTTTAAATGTAGTGGTCCTGGAAAAGGTGCTAGTAGGCTGACAACCCTGGAGATTAAATTCCTCCACAGAACCACTGGAGTACAAATAGCAGATTTTCCCACAAACCATTCAGTGTCCCTCAGTCCTTACCTGGAAGGTCCACTTCTAGGAATGACAGGCATTGTTTGGTTTCCGTTCCCATTACATTCTTGGCCTCTGTGCTGACACTGCCAACAAGTCATTTTTGTGAACTTGTCCATTGGGAGCTAAACTGGCATTACCAATGCATTTATACGTAGCCCGCTGCGTAGTAACTCCTCATTACTGTGCTAGATTTAAGCTGTGATCTAGAGGTGAAAGGCCTCATCTCCCATTTCCATAGTTCTGTTCCATCAGCATAACAATCCTGAATAACAGTTTTGCAAAAAATTCTGTGCTTTCTGGTCCAGGTGGAGACCCCCAGTGTCTTGGATTGCACTATAAGAACATAAGAACGGCCATACCAGGTCAGACCAAAGGTCCATCTAGCCCAATATGTGTCTACCAACTGGCCAATGCCAGGTGCCCCAGAGAGAGTGAACCTAACAGGCAATGATCAAGTGATCTCTTTCCTGCCATCCATCTCCATCCTCTGACGAACAGAGGGTAGGGACACCATTCTCTATCCGTCTTGGCTAATAGCCATTTATGGACTTAACGACCATGAATTTATCCAGTTCTCTTTTAAAAGCTGTTATAGTCCTAGCCTTCACAACCTCCTCAGGTAAGGAGTTCCACATATGGGACCCTCTCCAAACCCCTAATCATTTTAGTTGCCCTTTTCTAGTGCCAGTATATCTTTTTTGAGGTGAAGAGACCACATCTGTACACAGTATTCAAGATGTGGTCGTACCATGGATTTATATAAGGGCAATAATATTTTCTCAGTCTTATTCTCTATCCCGTTTTTAATGATTCCTAACATCCTGTCTGCACACTACATGGACATCTTCAGAGAACTGTCCACGATGACTCCAAGATCTTTTTCCTGACTCATTGTAGCTAAATTAGTCCCCTGGACAGGCTTCTCTCTATAGCAATAGACACACAGTGGAAAGACAAGGTTTTGTCCTGAAGCTTATCGCATCGCTGATATGTAACATCTTGTAGAAGCTGATTGGCTGTCTTGTGATGCAGTGATTGCAATGTTATTCCTACCTAACTGAACCAGAGTCAGATTCCTTGCACAATAATGCCGTCTTTTCAGGTGAAGATTTTCTGGCATTTCTTGATGGGTTCAAAATTTTAGCATCCAAATATTATATTACTAAGTGGCTGATAAGGAGATTCCTCAGTCTGTGAAATTGTTGATGGCATGGTCCAGCATCCATCAAACAGGAAAAAACATTTTGGCGTATGGTTTTAAATACGCTCACTTTGCCCTGTAGAGTTTTATTGATCTTAATTTTATTTTCTGGGAAAATAATGTGTAAAATAGCTTAACCCATCCCTCCCAAACTCTGAGCAATGTACTCACCTTCTCACCAGAGTAAGTGCTCATTCTCTTCCTAATAATCCATACTTGCCGTTCTAGCTATTTAGGATCATTTTTAGTGTAGTAAAAACCAATGAAGTTAATCTGAGGTGTGATTATTGCTAGTTGAAAATTCTTTTCCACATCTCCCCTCTTATACTTTTCAGTTGTTAGGAGGTCTTAGTCCAAAACTTTTGTTAGTAACAGATTAGTCTTCAGTACTTTCCATGGCATACAACTAACTTGGGGAAGTGACGACCGTCCATCTGGGTTCCTGCGTCATACAGCAAACTCTGGTCCCACTGTCCTTAAGCCACCTCTTCAAAACGGTACGTGGGACTCTCTCATGTTTTCTGAGGAACCATTCACCTCTCATGATCACAACCTCCCATAACAGCTCCGTTCCACTGATCTGTGAAACTGTCAGCCTCAAGAGTGGCTTTCTACTTGTAAGAGACCGAGCCTTTTTGGCTTCTGGCCCACAAGTTCTCTTCCTCCAGGGGGTTGGGATGACCACTAGTTCCTCTAATTAAATCAACCATCTAAAGTGACAACTGTTGAAACACTTTGTGGCTATCATGTCAGTTCTTGTTTACTTGTCCTTTTCTTTCTTCACCTATCACTGAGATCGCTGTTCCTTTTTTAATGCCTGGTATTCAAAGGTAATTTTGATAACTCACTACCCCCATTATCTCTCTTTCTGTGTATTGTTATATTTTCTTTTACTAATCTCTTACTTTAGTAATCTCCATTTCAGTTTGACTTTGTATGCTCTTTTCATTCGTAGGTGCTCTGGTGATCTTTTAATTTAGCTTTAGCAAAGTAGAAATATAAGTTTTGATTTTATAGTTTTGTCTCTGTCGTTCTTGTGCTAGTGCTGCGATGTTAATGCTGCTTGTGCTGCTGCTCTTGGAGCACCAGTGTTAGCTGAACTAGCAGAGAGTGCAGCGTCTTGATTCTGTATGAGTAAAGTCAGTCTGCTGAAAGACCACAGGCTCAATTCAGTGGCGAAAGCACTCGGCCAGGTTCATTGTCAACAAAACACAGCGCTAGTGCCTCATAGGAACCCATGTATGCCCACAATAAGGTGCCAATGTTACAATAATAATGTTGCCCCTCCCTCCCACTCTCCTTTTATCCATTAGTACAAATAAGTTGCATGTTACGTTTTATATGCTGTCCATTATCCTGTCATTCCATCCTTCTCTTAACGGTTCCTGTACCATCTGTTTGTAGTTACCTGAGAGCTCTGGGTGTTTTTGTTCCATCCTCTCAGGCCAGGAGTGTGCTTACCCTTGGTTAGCTAATACCTGGCATGTTACTATTCTGCTAAGGTCAGGCCTACTTTGGTTCACTCTGGCAGCTATGCCTAGGGCTCCAGCAGGGCCAGCAGCCTTTATTGCTTAATAGCTAGGAGCATTGCACTCCAAGCGATATCTCTGAAGTCTTCCATCATACAGGAGAGCAAACCCTGAGCGGCAGCAAGTAAAGTGCACCATGAAGCTCCCTTGTGCCTCGCTACAGCTCATGTTCATCTGCTGTCTATTTTAGAGATTGTTGTGAGTATTTCTTTTTGGATACTATCATCACAAGACTAAGATGAAATTATGAGTGAAAAGTATTTTCTCCACTCAGTAGGATGTTGGTTTTGAGAGTCAATAATGTATGGCTGAGGTTTTGGGTATCTGAGAACCCCTGACCCCACCATGTCAGTTGAGATCAGCTGAGGTACTTGAGTTAATAATTCCTAGATTTAAAACAAGAGGGCTTATAGAAGGGTATTGGGGTGCTCAGTTCTGACTAACTCTGTTGATTTAACGTGGGAACGAGTATTTGCCTTCCTGGCTAAGTGCAAGACCTGTCTATTTAGCTTGCTATGTTCTTAAACTCCGCTATGAGCTCTCTGTTTTTCTAATGGAAGGAGAGAGTAAGGGGAGAGGAGAAGTTGTAAGATACCTTTTCCCCCAGATCTGTACTATCCCTGTTGGTGTACTGTATCAAATGTTGTACTTCCAGAAGGGACATTTTATAAATAAAAATATAATGCTTATAAAATTGGAGGGACAGGATGAAATATTGTGACTTTTCATGTAGTTGTGGATGACTCTTAAAAATGTTCAGTGAGGCATATCTCAGAGAGGGATGGAGCCTATTGGGAAGGCCAGAGTGGGAAGGGATTGGATAGACAGTCACTATCATGACTGGATGCTTTTCAAAACTGGTCAGCTGAAACATTGTGAGTCAGAGTTCAAGTGAAAGCTTAGACTTATTTTTCTAAAACTGGCTTGCTGTCCTTCCTTTGGCCAGTAGATTGAAAATCAAGAAACAACTCTCTAATTATCTAGATTTTGTTTTGTTTGCTCTTTAGTGAATAAAACTGGATATTAAGTACAACGTGAGATTGCAAAAATGGATATTGATCTTTTCTTATATTGTGCTGCCAAAGATCAAGGTACAAATAGGAAGGGTAAAGTATTGGAGAGAGCTCTGATATTCAATATGAGGTCATATTGAAAATTTCAGTTCTCTCTAATTTTGTATGCAAGATTAGCCCAAGTTATCTGAGGAACACTTGATCTCTCATGGTCATGACTTCCCGTGACAGCTCCTTTGCACAAGTATAGTGGAACTGTCAGCCCCATGTGATTTGTTTCATAGGCAGAGTTTTCTTGGTTTTTGGGTCACACATTCTGTGTCGAGAGGTCAGGATGACCACAAACCTCAGTTCCTTCAGAGGACTACACAGAACCCACTTCTTCATCCCAGCCTTCCCATGGTAACACCAATAAAAATCAAATGCACAAATCTGATCCCTGTAGACTAGAGGAAATAAATATCTTTCTGTGTGCTTAGTTCTGTGGTGTGCTCCAATAAAATGGTGATGGACTGAGACACAGGTTTTGTTGTTTAACTGAACCTTTGTGTGTGTGTCCTCACTTGTTTAGGAATAAGTTTCTTCCTCCCCAAGACTTGCCCCCATTTCTGACCTCTCCTCCGCGAAATACTCCAACTGTTACCTCCTTGCTCAGCCCAGCAAATAGTCACCTTTTATTCTCTAAGCAATGTGTGCCCTTCCTGTTGGCAACAAGAGATTCAGCTGAGAGACTTACTGTGGGTTCTCCATCTGTGTGTCTGAGCTAGAGGTTATGTTTTAACAACTATGGAGTCTTAAAAGGCTGCCTTGGTTGGTGCTCGGCTGCATATTTAAGAGTTGGCGTCGTGTTCATGGGAACCGGTTTTGTTCATGGGGACTAGTATTGACATTGTTGATCCTTTTTCTTTACTTTGGACCAGTTTTTGTCCTGTTTGTCTTGGAAGTTGTCTTGTGTGAACAGTTCCACATATGAGAATTTTCAAAAACGAAGAACAGGACTATTACAGGGTGACACTTAGAAAGCTGAGCATTTTGAGCCTCGTTAGGTTGGATTACATGATTCCCCCCCACACGCATTCTGCTTGCTGAGCAGCAATGAAGAAGGAAGAATCTATCATGGGTTACAAAGAAGGCTATACATGATAAATGGAAACATGTACAATTCTATTCTCTCTAGACAGGAATGGAAAAAGGGTGAGCTTGGTAAGAAAATGAGAGGATTTTGATGACCAAAGTGCTGCGAGAACCATGATTGATGCTTGGGAGAGCTAATATGGGGGAACAAACTTTTCAGGAAATATGTAACTGAGAGTGCTTAAATATTGAAAATGTACAATTTAAAACCAAAAATTGTACAGAGACCAGCTATGTAGGTTTTTGGCTGTTTGATTATATGAACAAAACTGTTTTATTTTAATGGCAGAATAGAGGCATATTGTAATTGTGACTTAGCAATATAGCGAACAACTTAAAAAATTGTACCTTAAAACATTTTAACAGAATTTTAAGAGCTTGACCGCTAAATAGAACTGCAAGGGATTTTAAGTTGGCATGTCTTTCCTTAATACAAAAAGGTTAACAATTTTACGAGGCATAGCTATGGTATCTTAATTACTCAGTCCCGAATATTTGAGTACAGATGTAAACAGATGAATTTTGAATGGTCATGTTTAATACAAGTAAATAAACTGACTTGTCTGATGTGAAAAGCCTTTCGAGAGAGACTGGCTTTTCTCTTGTTTGCCAAGAAAGCATGCTGAATGCAGGCACACTCCAGGCAGTACCCGAGCATGAATCCAAGAAAATAATTTGCCTTTCTTCTCCTTTGTATAGTTCCTTCATTTGTAGAATTAGTACCTACCATTGTAAATGCTGCTTTATTATTTAATAATTTATTTATTGTGGTGTTGTGTTTAAAGTTCCTTGAAACAAAAGTAATGTAACAAATAGCTCTTTGCTCTATGTAGATGTTACTTTTACTATCATGCTTCTGTCCATTGTGGTATTTAACGCCTATCAATTTTTGAAAAATCTGTAGTGGCTTTTGAAGAATTTTGTTGAGACACGCCACCCCCACCCCCCCACCCCGGTTTAAAATAACGCGGGTAATAGTGGAATGTTGCTTCTAACTGGACAACTTCAACTTATTTTTAATTCCTGTGAATAACATAAAACTATTTAGAAAAATTGTTTTAAAAACTAGATAATGCCATGTTATCAATAAAATATTAAATCTGCACTATTGTGTATATATAGAAGTTAAATAGTTTTAGGTGAACCATCTTTCAGACTGATACCAATAAGAATATCAGGCATTTATATAGAACCCATCACCCTATTATCACAGCTCACTCCACATGGCTTGGGTTAAAAGCAGAAAACCACATATAAGGAGCAAATACCCCATAACCCAACTCCCTGAGAATCCCACAGCTTTAATAGTCATAGTCTAGGAAAATCTTGGTACCTACATAGCATGCTGGGGGGTAGTGATAAACTAAGCACTGGTGGGTAATGAAGCTAACAGTGAGGTGACAACAGAACTGGAATGGCTAGGAAAACACCTTAACAAAGAGTTGCATACGGCATAATATCTCATAATTTAAGAATTAATCTGAAAAGGTTGCAGAGCCTACTGAAAGGATGAAAATGCACCCGACTTGGTAAAGTGGTGCCGAGAAGAGTTGGGTTCTTAGCGTAATGACATTGTTGTCAGTGATTACATGTGGAAAAGTAGAAGAGAGGCATTAAATCTACAGCAAAAGAACACATATCAGTGATGCAGTAGTAAACACTGAAGGGATTGTAGCAGCTGAGCCTCCAGGATGAGAAGTTGTATCACCTTTCAATGTCGACTTCTTTGGAAGTTTTCTGGTTGATCGAGCATTGTCCGTGTTGGGCTGGGTGGTGAAGACTTTGCTGTTGCTGGTGGGCTGGGTGGTGGAGACTGTGTTGTTTTTGTCGTTGCTGGTGGGCTGGGTGGTGGAGAATGTCTTGTCTTTGTCGTTGCTGGTGGGCTGGGTGGTGGAGAATGTCTTGTCTTTGTCGTTGCTGGTGGGCTGGGTGGTGGAAAATGTCTTGTCTTTGTCGTTGCTGGTGGGCTGGGTGGTGGAAAATGTCTTGTCTTTGTCGTTGCTGGTGGGCTGGATGGTGGAAAATGTCTTGTCTTTGTCGTTGCTGGTGGGCTGGGTGGTAGAGAATGTCTTGTCTTTGTCGTTGCTGGTGGGCTGGGTGGTAGAGAATGTCTTGTCTTTGTCATTGTTGCTGAACACTGTCTTATCTTTGTCGTTGCTGGTGGGGTGGATGTGGAGGGCAGTCTCGTCCTGGGTGATCTTATCGCTGATGGTGTGGGCTTTCTTATCCTCGTTGCCCTCGTTATCAAGAACGACAATCTTGTCATTGTTTACACTGCCAATTAAATGGAGCTCAAATAGCCCGAGAACAAGGACAGCCAGGTGTGATTTGAATGGCATCTTGCTTCTATTTGGGGGCAGGGTGGGGGAGATGTGGAAGAAATATCACAAGTTAAAAATTTTTTGTTTTTCTGGTAAACAGCAGACTGATCTAGCTCACTGCTCTCCTGATAACCTGTACTCGTACAGTAAAACATTGGCCTATAAAGAGAATCCTGTTTGCAACTGTTATCAGAATTCCTCCTTCCTACCTGAACACACTGCATTGTATGGACTTTTTTTGTAGCACATAACGATTATGTCAGGTCTGAATAAAGCAAAGTGGGCAATAAACTTGCTTGAACCTATCAGCCATGATTCCTTAAGCACATTTAGCAGACAGTGCAAAAATTTTAGCCTTTTGGAAAACTTGACTCCCATTTACTCAGTTTAACCAATTTAGTTCCTTTTTGTGCAACTTTTTTAAAGAAGCATTTACTAAAAAGACATGAGATCAATTAGTGTAAACATTAAACCAAAAAATAGAGAATCATATAAGCTGCACATGTACTTACTCAATATGGAGTATAATTATTTTACATTTTAACAAAAGGTTCTGAGATCAGCACAGAAAGTTCTCAATCTGTAAGCAAATTTACATAAAACACATGTACGACTAGCCAACCTAAAATATGATTCCTTATAAAAGATCAAGGCATCAAGCTTTGAGCTGTCTGTTTCCAAGCTCAAAATACTTGAGGTAAAGTTCACAAGCCAGGTAAAAATTAAGCAATTAATACCATTTAGTGAAGGCTGAGACACTTTTAGCAAATTGTATAATTTCATACCTTTTTATTGTTTCAGATCCTCTTTAGGGAGAAATTAATTTAGTTGCTAGATATCCTTTGACTCTGAAACTGTCTCTAATCTTAAATTTCTTTCCTACTATTTAAGTATCACTTCATAATGATGTAATCAAAAACCAACTAATAGCTGGCTTGGTTTCCTTGTTTACCTATGTCTGATTGGATTTCTGTTTCCCAAAGTAAATAACTTCTTTTAAAAATTCTAATCAGCATTGATTAAAGGAAGTAAAATAATTCTCTGAAAGCATTTTAACCCTTCAAAAATTTCCAAGAATGTGCTTATGCCTTGATCAAATCAGCAGGATTCAAGGAGTTCTCTGAAGTTTCTGGATATGGTGGACTGTTATGTAGAAATATGAGCTACTCCTTGCTTATTTAGGTCAAGCAAGAGAGCATAACCAGCCCAGAGTTTGTTATAGAAAGTAATTTTAGAAAATCAAGCATGCAATTAAGATATATTTTTGGTGGTATAGTGTCTCTTTACATGTAGTGTGTGAATGATGGTAAGGGACTAAATAAATTAATTCTTGAATGAGGCTCACATTATGTTGCAAATATATAACAAATCTGTTTCTTACTGCTAGCTGTGTCAGGAAAAAGTTGGGGGAAATCCTCTGTTCTCTGAGTTCCTGCTAAATTGCTAACGAATTTTACAGGCATGTAACGTTCTGGCAGAGTGGGGAGAAATATGCTGATCTTTCTTACACTGCTTTTCAGCCCAACGGTGAATTTTTCTACAAAGTTTGGATGTGTTACATACACGACAAGGTGTTTTTCTACTCAATCATTACTGTACTTTTATAAACGCATATTAATTTTTGAGTTCCATCTTGACAAGGGGTTAAGACCATGCCTTGAAATAGCACTAAATTCAACTGTTACACCTTTGCGTATCCTTTGGAGTCAATGGGCAGCATGGATACAAAAAATTAGAACTTGGCCTAAGGGCATGGCTACACTTGCAAGTTAATGTGCATTAAAGGAGCCTCAGGTGCCCTAACTCCCAACCCGTCCACACTGGCAAGGCACTTAGAGCGCCTGGACTCAGCAGCTGGAGCACTTCTGGTAATCCACCGCCACAAGAAGCATAATGCTTGTGTTGTGTCAGCTGAAGTGTGAATGAGATGTTGCATTACTGCGCTTTGATAGGCCTCCAGAAATGTCTCATATTCCCCTTAAGTCAAGTGGCAACTCCTGTCATTGTTTTGGAATTGGCTGTAGGAATGTGGATATCCCCTTTCAAAGCTCTATTTCTGATAGCCAGCATGCTTATCTGCTCTGGGACAAAGCAAGCCATTAGTATGGAATGTTGCTTGATGTTAGTGTGTGAGAGAGAGGCGGGGGGAGGGGTGGCAGGGCTGTCCTTAGGAAGTGCGAAAGAACTGCTGTTGAAGATAGCAGCTGCAGTTCGGCGGCAGCTCAATCGATTGCCACTGTTTCCAGCAGCGCTTCAGTTGAGGATGTGGGGCCTGATTCCCGGGAATCGGGAATCTCCCTAAGGCTGGCCCTGAGGGGTGGTCTGAACTTACAAGACAACATGCTGACACACTCTTAGCACCCCAAAAACCCACTCTGTCCCCCCATGTACGTACAACACACTCGCTGTCGCACTCCACCCCATATCTGCATTTGAAAAGTACGTTGCAGCCACTTGAACACCGGGATAGCTACCCCAATGCGCTGCTCTTTGTTGTGTTGCAAGACCTGCTAATCTGGCCAAAGTGTCTTTGAGGCAATAATGGTTTGTCATAAATTTTGGATAAAATTTTCCAAAGCATTGTTTTCAAAGGTGACTTAGGACTTATGTCCTGTTGTCCTTCAGTAGAATTTGGTCTCCTAAGTAATATTTAAACTTTTTAATCGTTTGTCTGTTACAATTGCTAATTTTCAATCGGTTTTGTCTGAAGTGTCAGCCTGGCAATACTAGTATACATAGTTGCAAGCTGTAACTACTGAGTAACAATGAAAAGGGTTGATGCTGAAGATGAGCAATTAATATGCACAAACTGACATAATGCTTAAATACTGAAATGAAATTAAGTTAAAAAATCCAAAATTGTTAGCATATGCGTGGAAGAAACTAATATTAAAACATTTTATGCACACAGGGAGATGATGCTTTATTGTGTTTTGTAAGTATTCTGAAAAATTTTACACCTGATGAAGAACATTTTCTTATGGGTGATTTGGATGGAATGATTTTACCATTTAAAGAAAAGCAAAAACTGATTCCATTGTGTCCACCCTCAGAAGAGTCAAACTGAAACATTGGTTTTTGTCAGGGCTTTGTGATGTTTGTGTGTAACCATGGCAACACGTGCTTTTTTTAAAAAAAAAAAAGCATGAAAATATTTCATCAAAGAATGGAATTAAAGGAAATACAGTACTGAACAAAATCTGAAGCTAGTGCATGTAATCCTTGTAATCCTGTGTATTTGCATTCATGTTAATTTATTTCTTTATTTTCTTCGCATTTATCTTGAATGCAAATGACTTGCTGTTAGAGCAGTGAGTAAGTAGGCAAATGTATTATCCATTATGAATTCTAGTTGCTCAGCAACAGTGCTGGCAGAGCCTTATAATTTCAGCCTGCTTTACTGCAAATAGCCTGTTGACCAGAGGACCTCTTAACTTATCCCTAGTGTAGGTTAGTTTAAGACAGAAGGCTGGTCCTAAGATTTGAAGAGGTTTTATTTTTTTGCAGTAACGTGAAAGGGGGGCTGCATACTGTTCAAATCATAGGTGGAAAGGGATTCTCTACTGCCACATATTCACGACTGCTTCAGATTACCTCTTAGCTGTGACTAATTGCTAATATTGTTGCCACCCACTCCTCACCTGCCTCAGCCCCTGTCCCTCTGCATGAAGAGGAAACCACAAAATGCCAGATGAAAACCCAGGAGGCCAGTTTCCATCTCCAGCCTTATCTCAGACATGGTAACCAGATAGCAGCTCATTGTGTATGCAGTAATTACCTGCCCTAACCAAGTTTTTGGTTGTTCTGGACATGCTGAACAAGAGAATTTTTCTCTACACTGCATTTAGCATGTACTGAACATGAACTAAGTGTTCATTCTCCTGCGTCTGACGAAGTGGGTATTCACCCACGAAAGCTCACGCTCCAAAACGTCTGTTAGTCTATAAGGTGCCACAGGATTCTCTGCTGCTTTCACAGATCCAGACTAACACGGCTACCCCTCTGATAAGTGTTCATTCGACACACCTTTAGAGCATTTCAGAGTTGCTTC
>NC_133788.1:15563633-15588196 GCF_003597395.2 Chelonoidis abingdonii
CTTCAGACTTCTCAGTGAAGACCGAAACAAAGAAGTCATTAAGCATCTCTGCCATTTCCAAGTTTCCTGTTACTGTTTCTCCCTCCTCATTGAGCAGTGGGCCTACCCTATCCTTGGTCTTCCTCTTGCTTCTAATGTATCGATAAAAAGTCTTCTTGTTTCCCTTTATTCCCATAGCTAGTTTGAGCTCATTTTGTGCCTTTGCTTTTCTAATCTTGCCCCTGCATTCCTATGTTGTTTGCCTATATTCATCCTTTGTAATCTGACCTAGTTTAGTGCCTATGTAGTTTAGGAGAATGCTTCTGACTGCAGCCGAGGTGTGTCCAGTCATCTCGCCTTGTTCTGTGACCTCTGTCGTATCTCACAAGCTAAGCAGGTTTTGACCAGTATATGTGAAGGGGAGATTTCCAAGAAATACCTGATTCAGGAAGTGATGGATGGTTGGTGTCTCTTTTTTCTCCCCCATTGGTACTAAGCTAATGCATCAGCATGCTTGGGATCACTGTGCTGCTGGCAGTGCCATCTATTAAATGTCCTGGCCAGTGGCCTGGAATATACCTGATGATGTGAGAGTAGACTTGAGGTAAAATTTTGGTCAAAGCCTATTGACACCAGTGGATAAAGCTGTTACATCAGCCTCAGTGGCAGATAGGAAGGGTTGGTCAGACGCTTCTGTTGGCCCTGATTTTATGCAGTCATTGAAGTTACATGGTAAGCTCTTAAGGCAGAGGTGGGCAAACTACACCCCATAGGCTACATCTGGCCCCATAGGTCTTGGCCTGGAAGGCTAGCCTCGGACCCCACACCTGCTGTTCCCCCTCAGCCACAGGGCCGGGGGCTTGGATAAGGGCCAGGAGGTCCCCGGGGGCAGTCGGAGGACAAGGAGCAGGGGGCGGTTCTCAGGAGTGGGGGGGCAGTCGGGACAGAGAAAAGGGGGCGGTTGGATAGGGCAGAGGTTCAGGGGACAGGGAATGGGGGGGTTAGATAGCAGCTCCAAGGCAGAGATGGTTATTCATGAAAAATTTGCAGCCCTCTGTTGCTTTAGCATCTGGCATGGAGCATGTGCACTTACAGCAAATAGAACTCCGCTTCCTGCCAGCCTCTTCCTCTTCTACAAAGGAGACAGAGGCAGTTCTGTTTTCAGTGTGCAATCTTGATGTGGAGTTCCCCTGACCAGCCTCTCTGACAAAGGCACTGCAGACCAGTGGCTTCCAATTGTATCCTCAATTCAAGGAACTGGACTATGCCTTCTGCAGCACTTCTGAAAGCCCCTCCCAGCTACTCCCTATCCCCTAGTGCCTGGCTTTTGTTTCCAACTTCATTCCCACAGTGCTCCTCTCCATTGCCTCCTTCCACTTCCCAGGTAGCTAAAAGGAAGGTTGTAAACGTTCTATATCCTTCATCTAGCAGCCAAATGTGAATATAGCAGGCTGAACTACATTCTAGTGGGGTCCCCTGGCTTTTGCTGCACCCTCATGCTGGATCCTGTGGCATGCTGGAAATTGAGCAACTGCCTGAAATGTGTGGGCAAACATTAACACAGGCTTGTAATATTGAAATATTGAGTGATCGTGATAGATAAAGCTAAGATTTTGTCATGGATATTTTTAGTAAAAGTCACAGACAGATCGAAGGCAATAAAGAAAAATTCATGGAAGCTCATGATCTGTCCCTGACTTTTACTAATATCCATGACATAATGGGGAGCTGAGTTGCAGGGTACCCACATCGCCTGCAGAGGCTGGGCAGGTATGGGGCCACTCAGAACTCTGCCCCTCCCCACCCCCTCTGTGGTGTCTCAGAGCTCTGTGGGAGGGGGGACTGCCCCTGGCAGCCGGGTGCTGCGGGGTACCCTACTTGGTGACAAGGGCGCTCTGCAGCTGGCGTGAAGACACTGCTGCTCCCAGCCTCTGGGGCTGGATTCACGGAGGTTGCTGGAAGTCACGGATTCTGTGACTTCCGCAACCTCCGTGAAAAAATCATAGCCTTAGTTACAAATTCAGTAAAACGTTTTCCAGTAGTTTTTCTCTGTATTTCGCATTGCTGCAGACCTTCAATAGCATATAGCAAGTACCTTTGCTGCACAATTTAGCTCTACTCAGCAGCAGAGTACGTGGAACCATGCATGTAAGTATAACTGCTCAGTAGTGTGCAGAATAGAATACTCATGCTAAATTATGAGCTCATTCTCTTGAGACAAGGAAGTGGGCACATAAGACAAAATTAATTAGACAGTTCCTCTTAAATTTCGTGCTGCCTTGGCCTTAATGGCTCTCAAAACACAAGGGTTTGTTTCAATGACAAATAAGTACATTCTTCTGTTTAATTAGTTGACCATCAGATATTTACTATAATTGACATATGCTGTGTAATCTTGCATAGGTAAATTTGCTTGCAGTCCATTTTGCAGATCAAAATGGGTATGAAGGTACATCATGACCCACTCATGTAATGATTTTCCTTTAAGTGTAATGGAGTAAGTGGTTTTAGTTTGCTAGAGATGTGCTTGAAATAAATGTAAACGAATTACATTTAGCAATCACTTTTTTATTTGTCCTGCTTGTTATCCAAGAATGTCATAGTAGGTCTGTATTATCCCCTTTTTACAGTCTGGGGAATTGAAGGCACAGAGGTGAAGTGACTTGCCCAAGTTTGGTCAGTGAGAGAGCCAGGAATAGAAACCATTCCTTCAACACTCACTTCTCCTTCTGAACAACTAGACCATGCTGCCGTCCTTGTTTTTTTCCCCAATCCAATAAATACCAAAATAATTTTATTTTTAATTCCTGCATTTAAAACTGTGGCTCTTCATTCATATTAAAATATGTTTCATATTTTTGAAGTAAACAGACATGTACGTGCCAACCATATTTCCACAAATAACTTTTGCTTAGTGAAACAGGTTTAGTTTTTTTTATTCCCCCTCATCCTCCTTTTCGTTTTACTTTAACTTAAGAGTATCAGCACAGCTGTATTACAAGAATCGCTGATTGGCAAATCAAGCAAGAAAAAGCAGATCTGTTACAGGCCTTTTATTTTTTCTGGATGTTTAATGACAAAACATACATAAAACCAGTACATAAAATTCTGATATTTTATTTTTGTGCAAGGAAAATTAAAAATGTAAATACAAAATAAGCACATTTCATAAAAACAAAGCATTTGATAGGTTAGTTTTACTCAGTACGACATTAAAATAAGTAGCAGCTTAGTATCAAGACATTAATTGTGCACTTTTTTCTGTTAGAATGGTTACTTTCTTTAGAGCAGAGTCAATTTCAAAACTGAATTTCTTGTATTTGATTCACTCTTAGACTTGAATGGATTTCCTCCAGTTAGTTCTCACGTGTTAATTTTCAGAAGAAAATGCAAGCCCTTAGCCAATCAGAATTACCACTGCGTTAAGCATTGCAACATAGAATGAATACATCTCGCAAATGCTTGCTTTGGAGGGCGCGTGAGTATTAAAAATATTTGTGGTGGACTCCTCTTTCCTTAAGGTAACGGCTGTGCTTTGTGGAGGCATTTTAGAGTAGTTTGTTAGCATTCTGCTGGTAATACTTAGGGTCATGGGAGTAGTGGATGATCCCATTGAACTCATCATACTTGAGTTCATATCAGTTGAATTTTTAATGTAGATAGTGTGTGTGGCTGCTGCTTCATGCGAACTAATTTTTTGAGTAGTCGGAACTTCTGGATAGAGGAGTAATGGTCTATCTGTGCTTGTAAATAATACAGTTTGACTTAAGGTAGCACTTAACGTAACTTCATTTGCTCGAAATTGTTCACGTATTTTTGTCACTTGGATTGAGTCAGTTGCCATTGGAGAGCCATTCGTTTCTGCTGCCTTTGTTCCTTTACCCGTGAGGTTAGTATCTGTAACTGTGGGAGCAGACAAAAGTGGTGTGCCATTAGTCCAAGACATAGTTTGATTGAGGCATGGAGACCCTATCACAATGGCTGCTGTTTCCTTCACCCACTTAAGCAAGTAAGAGATATTTTGCTTATCGTTGCATGACCATGGGTTGTTAAAAAGTGTTATGACTTGTAGTTGAAAGAGCCGGTCAAAAGCTTTGTCAGGAATATACATGAACTTGTTGTTGTGCAGATAAATGTTTGTAAGGTGTAGCAGTCTCACCAGTGTTCCTGGAAGTATTTGTGTTAAGAAGTTGTTTGATAGATCCACCGTCTCTATGTTGTAGGGCATATTGGTTGGAACTGTCCAAAGTTTGTTGCTACTGAGATTGAGAAACTTGAGACTGCTCAATGTATTGTTGATAAGTACTGCTCTTTCTACCATATTCCTGGAAACATCAAGCACTTTAAGATTCCACTGGTAAGCTGTATCAAGTTTCTGAAGAACTTTAATATTGTTACCCATGGCATATATTTCCCATAGAGACTTGGGCAGATGAGCAGGAATGTTCTTGAGCCAATTATTCGAAATATCGAGGGTCCTCAAATTGGTGAACCGGGTCAGCTGATGATCAAGATCAACAAAGTGATTAAAAGACAAATTTAAATATGTAATGTTGTCTTGAAGTTCATGTGGCAATGTAGTCAAGTTTCTGCCGGAACAGTCCACATTTCTGTTGTTTCCTGAGCACGTACACTTAGAAGGACAAATGCACAGAACAGTGGGAATAAAAATCAGAAGGACCAGTAGACAAGGACGTGTTTTCAGTATCTGGTATTCCATTGTTGCCTGAAATTAAATATACCAAAGTGACACCCTTATAATATAGATAATATACTTAATGCATTTGTAAGGGTCATCTTTGCACTGATGGCTTGCTGGAGAAATTGAGTAAAAAAAAAAAAATTCTAAAAATACCCTTTGTGGTATAGTCCTTTTTATAACTGTTTACAAAACATCCCTCCATTTACAGGCATGTGTCTGGCAGAATGAGACTCATTTTTTCATCTCCCTTTCCCCCTTGAGCTCAATTGAGGGCTTTCTTTCTAAAATGCAAGTCTATTCCAAATGTTATACAATGTCTGCTTTGTTTTTTAGTGATTTGAAGCCTATATTATTTTAGGAATAATGTGTTCTTTTACACAGATGGATGAAAAAATGGCTGTCAAATGGATCTCCCTTAAAAATCTCTGCAGTAATGTAGCAATCCCACACACACACGCACACTGTATTTGTCCTAATGAAATTTGTTGAAGTTCCTCTAGATAATTTGTTACAAACTCATTTGAAACCTGAAATCCGGATTCCACATCTCTATTCCAAAATAGACATTAGTAATGTTCTTCCTTTATATAACTTTATTCCCTTTCTCTAAAGCTAGCCAACATGTATATTTGAAACCTGAATTAATGTTGGAATGAAATCTGACTGTCACTGCAGCAAATTTCTGGTGCATGCAATTGTTATAGACCAGTATTTTCAGTCTTATTTCCGTATCTTTAATTTTGCAGTAGATTTTTGCAATTAAAAACAAACCAAAAAACCCCACACTTACCACAGTCCCTTCTGCAGTATCAGTGCATCATTTCTCTGAAAGATTTATGCTTAGAGGTTGCCTTGTTCTGGAGAGTAGCTACAGTTCCTCTCTGTGGATTGTGCTTTCCTCTCCAGCTGCATCGTATTGCTGTTAGCAGGGGCTCTGCAACCACCTGATCAGCACTACATCGGAGGACTGCAGAGCGGTTGTAGGTGCTGACTCAAATTTATTGCAAGGGGTGCATGCTCAACAAAATAGGTTTTTAATTGAGTTACTAAACTTCTCTACATGCATGTTTTTCAAGATGTGGCTCCATCAAAATAAAACCTGTTAGTTTGACTACACAAAACAGCCAGTAGAATTTCTATAGCTCAGTTTTGCTTAATTGCTGATTTTCCCCCTAAAAGCCTATTTACAACTGCTGTTCATATCTGCTATGGTCTTGGTACCTTCGTTTTAATCTACACTTTTGTAATAATGTCTTTACAAATTAACTCTTCCTTCCTCTGCTTCAGCCTTCTTGAACTATACTGTCCTAGTCTTTCATAATACTTTCAAGTTGAAAGCATATATAAAATTTAATTTTCAACTGCTAAAATGAGATTGTCGGTGTTTAAGAAGTTTCATTTAAAATTAAATTAAAATGTTGATCTTACACCACTGACCCACTCAGCCCACTGCTGGTGTGGGGTTCTGTTCACCTAGGCCGGCAGTGGGCTGAGTGGGGCCTGCTGCCGGGACCCCAGCTGGGAAGGGTCTGGCAGCCAGAACCCCAGACCGGCAGCGGGCTGTGTGGGGCTGGTGACCGGGACCCCAGACTGGCAGTGGGCCGAGCGACTCACCCAGTATACACCCCCCACATCCTGCTCCCTGTCCCTTGACTGCCCCTACCCCTTACCCAACCCCCGCCCCGGAGCCGGCCCCCTTACCATGAGGCTCCTTGCTCATTCAGAGCCCTGTCGCCGCCGCCACCCCCCGGCGCGCAGCCCTGCTTCGCCCCGCCCCTCAGAGTGCTGTGCGCACAGCAGCAGGGCTCCAGGTGAGCGGGGAGAGTCTTTCCCTCCTCATGGAGCCAAATGCTACCCCGCAGGAGTGCACAGCCCCAGCCCCCCAGAGTTCTGCACGGGTGGCAGCAGGGCTCTGGGGGAAGGCAGGGGAGAGGCCGGCGGTTTGCTGCGCTAGGCCAGCGTTGCGGCACAGGACCGCGGACCCCACGGCTTGCCGCGTCGGCATGATTTTTAATGACACACAGAGTCCCAGCAGGCAGCCACGTGCCATTAAAAATTGGCTCTCGTGCCATCTTTGGCACGCGTGCCATAGGTTGCCAACCCCCTGGAATAGACCTTGTTTGTATGTCTTGATCTTTAAATGTTGAATAGAGTTTAAATCAATTTTATCTGAACTAACATTTATAAAATTTCTTAAGCGTAAACGCTGCAATAGGCTCATGCCCCAGTGATAAGTATTTAGCCTTGGCTGAGCTTTTTTAGGAAACCTACAATGACCTCGCGCTCTGCTCTAAGCTACGAATATAAAGCTTCTTCCTCTTTGTGAACGCAATTGTTAATCAAAGTTAACATTTCTTACTGTTCTAGCAAAAAGTTACCGTCTGTACACTAGTAATTGTTCTTTCAAGTGGGTGGGAGAGAGAAGACTACTAGACTCCTTTTGAATTAGTCCAGTGTGATGGAGCCACAATTAGCATTGATAGGGTCTCAGTGTTTTTACTGTAAATAACTTTTCCAGGGTTAATTCTCTTACAGATGGCAATCTTTGTAATAGACCTCAAGGCTGCAAAAAACCCTGATATTTTAAAAAAAAGACTGAAGAGATTCTGGCAACTAAACACCTATTGTAAATAAGTTCAGTTTTCAAATCATTGGTTCCTCTCCCTTTTGGATGGACTTTATGAGGGCTAGTTGTTGAAATGCTTTGAGATACTTCATTTATGTGCTATAGAAGTGCCAAGTAGTATACAGTAAATAAACCTAAATTTATATGGAAAACATAAGTTTGTAAGTGTGTTAAGGCATTGGAGTTTTGCTTCTAATCAGAGGTTTTGTGTTTTAATCAAGTGAAAATTTAGTGAATTTTAATTTCAGTACAAGTCACCGAGACGCCTTTGTATTCAAACATTTTATTAAAATTAAATGTGAAGTGTGCTGCTAAAGTGACTGTCAATTCAAGTTATACAGCCCGGAAAAGCGAACATAAAAGTTAGAAGCTGTCTTTCTACAAAGCTGGACTCATTGCATTTTGCAAACTGTATATATGAAATTTTTGTTTCTGTAGCTTTTAAAATCCACCATTTATATACATAGTCCCATTTTTTTTCTTTTAGGTTCTGTCCATACCCTGTATTGAAGTGATTAGTTTCAAACAGATCAGTAGGCAGTTCCCATTTGTAAAAAGCTGATATTTAATAAAAGCTGTAACTTCATATAGTTCTTGTCTATCTCCACTTCTCACGTAATCATTTGCTTCAAAATACTTTTAAGAAGGATGTGAAGTATGTTGCGAAGCAGTCTCCTTCAATTTATCCAGGGTCTGGCCATGCTGGTGGTGGCAGCAATGGTTAATTTACATCTTGCTGGGTTAAGTCAGGTGGAGGGGGAAAGTGGCTCTGTGCTTCTGATTGAAATTCGAGGGATTTGCTGATTTCGGGACAGTGATTCTCCGGCCCTTCATTAAGCCAGTCAGGTGGAGGTGGCAGATCAAGTGATTCAGGTGGGGGAAGGATTGGATTGAGTGGAGGGTCACATACATAACTCAGTTCATCTGAAACAGGAGGCCCAGTGTTAATATTTGAAGAGGAAACCGAAACATTGGCAGCTAATGGGCCAGAGCCTCCCTTTACTGTATCTTGATTGATCAAGTCAGGAGGAGGGGGAAAGTGGCTCTGTGCTTCTGATTGAAATTCAGGGGATTTGCTGATTTCGGGACAATGATTCTCCTGGCCTTTGTCAGGTGGAGGTGGCAGATCAAGTGATTTAGGTGGCGGAAGGATTGGGTTGAGTGAAGGGTCGCATACATCGCACAGTCCATCTGAAACAGGAGGTGGGGGCCCAGTGTTAATATTTGAAGAGGAAACCGAAATGTTGGCGGCTAATTGGCCAGAGTCTCTCTTTAGTGTAGGGGTAGATGGGTTGCTCTTCTCCTTTGTGATGCAACTGGGTGGCTTCTCAGGCCCTTCTTGTGATTCAGAGCTTTTAGAATCATCCAGGGGAGTGTTTTTGTTAACTTTCCATGGCAAGATAGAGAGAACTGAGGTACGTTTTGTGACCAGCTCCATTTCTTTAGTATTCTCCACAAAGGTATCAGGTGTGTCTCCATCTGCAAATGGAGAGCGACCTGCCCAGTTTGGATCAACTCGAGCTGGCTTTTTTGAGCATTTCCACAGAAGAATTATAATAATAACTATCATCATACCAGTCAAAATTATGCCGATTAACAGTGCAGCTATCCAGCTCCCATCAGTGGATTCACTTTCTTCTGTTGTAGTGGTCTGAGGTGTCATGATAGCTGCTGATGGCTCTTCAATTTTGTGTAAGATGTCAAGTTCATCTGATTAGTACAAGAACCTGGGAGCTGTATTTCCTTTTTTTTCCAAGACTAACAGATGTTCTCCTTGATTATGTCAGAAAAATAGTTGATAGGCTTGTTGGAGGCCTCTATATCCCTGTGGAGGCCTCTATATCCCTGTAGAAAGTTATCTCCACAATTGTCCATAGAAGAAAATTAGGATTATGTAGCTGGTGTTCATTTCCCTTCTGCTGATCACATGCAGTGTGTTACGTTATCTTCTGCAGTAAAAAGAGAATAAAATACAGTCAGCTTAAACTTCAGAGTTATAATATTTCTGTTTTATAATTCTTGTTTATCTTCAGTAATTTGCTTTTGACTACCAACAGCAAGATTGATGTAAAGCTATGTGAATGGCAGAACTACTATTCTTTTAAAACACCATGTCTGCTTCTGTTGAAATAAATGTCAGGTTTGTGACTGACTTGAGGAGGAGCAGGGAGACTTCTGACCTCATTGATCCTAAACTTCCTCTTGTGTGGTTTTGTTTAAAAAGAGAACAGCCACAATGTTCTTTCCAAGCTGCCAAAAAAGGACTAGGAGAGAAGATTGTAGAAAAGGTTGGAATAGTGATCTGTATGGATTGTCAGGCTTCCTTGAAAAGTTCAGATCCTCACTTGTAAACAGGAAATTAAGTGCAAATTAAACTGCTCATTACAACAGTGATTTTGCATTGTTTAACATCTGTTAGTTACAAGAACATCCCTAAATGTAATGTACTTTCTTTTCAGCACTTTTAACCTTTATCTTGGATTCTCAGTTCTCTTTATAAATTAATACTTGGAGCATATCTGTTTAAAATGATGATTTTCTGCTACAGTTACTGGCATGGAACTAGAATTTCAACAGTAGATCATTGTTATAAATGGACTCCTGAATACATAATGGTTTTTGGAGTCAGAGGTAAAATGTTAATGTAAATTCACTTGCAGTAATGGAGTGGAGTTTTTTGCTATTACCATTTAAAGTTCAAACATCAGAGCATCAGTCTAAATGATGAGATTAATAAAGCACATATTCAATATTCAATTCATCCTGCTTCTTTTGATATACCTTCCATATTTAAATTGCACGAAGAGAACATTTATTGGTAAATTAATGTTGAGAACTCAGTTCAGTATGCATAAAATTAATAAAAACACAGATGTTTTCATGTACATGTTAGTGTTTACCAGAGTATAAACACATCCAGGCAGTAAGTTAAAACTTCTCAGAACATGTCAGAATTCTGAATTAATGTTTAGACTTGCAACAGGTAAAACTATTTCACTCATTCGTGCTTACTCTGGTCTCCTTCTCTACATGTGGACTTCATCAGAGCTCAGTAAGATACCGATTAAAAAATTTCACAGCTGTTAACATAAAAATTCACAGGGGAAATTCCAGGTAATCTAAAATTAACTATTGATTAGACTTTGAACTTGGTTTTGAGAATTATTGGTTCTAATAGCAGTATTTTAACAGCATGGAGATATCTTCAGAACAGTAACACATCGAAGAAAACCGTTTTCTAAGACAGAATACTGTACACGAGTCATGAATTCGTTACAAAATATTCTACACCATCAGGTTGCAAAATACAAGTTGTTTAATGTCAGATCAACAACTAGGTAGCCAAAGGAGTTAAATCTTAGCATGTGAAAACTGTTCCTTACCTGTACAATAATGTCTCTTGTATTAAAAAGGCTTCACATATTAAGTTAACATTTTGCTATTACAAAACTAAAGCAATCAGAATGGGTGTTGCACATTAAAGAGTTCTAAAAGGGTCCGCTGTTCTCACATCGAAAGTTTTTTGCATAAAAGAGGAAGTTTATCAACACTTGCTGCCGGAAGTGTCAAAATTAGGGAGATGACTAAGAATTAATGTTCAAAAGTTGCATACTTGAAGACCAAATTTGGAATATGATGTTGTTTTTTTAAAAAAATGTAAAAAAAATAATGCTTAGTAGTATTAATGTTTATATGCCTGTGTCTGTAGAGAAAACATGAGCAATGATAATTCTGTATATTAACTGGAAGTGGATTGAGGCTAACAATCTTATTTGTACTTTGTGCTTTTCTGGTGAAGTGCAACAATTATTACTGTTCAAAGAGGCTCAGATAACGATGATTTAGATCAGAAGTTCTCAAATGGTGGTATGTGGAGAGCTGGCTGATCACATGGTGCTGGTCCTTCCGTATTTTCGTTTCCTAAATTGCATTAAAAGGCAGCTAAAAACACATCAAAAACTTTCCTATGGGCATTGGCCTGCTAAACACAGGGTTGTGAGCTCAATCCTTGAGGGGGCCACATAGGGATCTGGGGCAAAAATCTGTCTGGGGATTGGTCCTGCTTTGAGCAGGGGGGTGGACTAGATGACCTCCTGAGGTCCCTTCCAACCCTGACATTCAATGATACTGTTCCAAATAGGCCACACTGTGTGACTGCAATTGGGAGGCGTTGTGCTCTGTGAAATCCGCAGGGCTCCTTTTGATCAGCGTCAGGTGCTTGAATGCTGCAAAAAAATGCAGGACAGTAGCTACTATATCCTTGTAGATTAACAGAGGTTGGAGTACCTCTCAGAAATAGAGGGGATTAGGAGCAAATGTACAGAGGAGTGCTGTTTTTGGGTGTACAATAGTCAAATCATAGAAGTAAGTTTTTAGACTGTATGTACATTTTATATTTTATATGCAGAGCAGGGAGGGAACTCCTCCTTAAATATTTGTTTCATATCAATTTAGACATCACTGACTCAAGGGACTTTTTGAAAAAGTAATGTGCAGTATATGTCATTTACATGCATATGAAAGAACTGGCATATGGTAAAATCACTTTTTAAATGAGACTCTCATAGTAAACAGTGTTCTGCTATAACTGGAGCTGAACAGTTCTGGTGGCTTTTCTCTTCATGTTTTCTGCTGGTAGAGGGGACTGGGACCGCATCTTTGCACTCCGGGGAGCTGTAATGTTGTCCTGATCCAGTCTCTTTAGAAGCCAATGGAAAGACTCCCCTGACTTCAGTGGGAGTTGCACAGCAGCAGCAAGTTTCACTATCCAACTCCTACAGAAAGTTATGTGCTGCGGGTCTGGGGAAGCAGAGGGGATAAGGCAACACACTAAGGTGATATTTGCTCCCCAAGGGATCCAGGGAACAAATAACAGTGAAATCTTTCAATTCCCTGAAACCAAGGGAAGCACCACAGTCTGCTCCTTCCACCGTCCTAGCCAGAAGAGCAGCAGCGAATTCCAGTGCATAAAACTTCAGTGTTTGCAGTTGTAGACTTGCACCCCTGACCCTCACTTCTGGCTGAACAGAGGCAGTAAGTAGAAATATTAGTATATATAATAGGGTTTATATATATTCATTCCAAGTTGGGTTCCTTGATGGAATAAGTTGACTTTCAGTGAAGGAGGATTGATTTTGGTGCATAAAATAGATTACATGTCCTTATTTTCCTGAGGGTTAAAAATCAACGCTTTCTTGTGTCAAAATATATACATTATAGATAGGAAATGTGTGGGGAGTTTGGAAAGGCCAAACCATTAGTTTTCAGGAGCTACCCTCAGTGTGTGGGGGGTTTTTTTAACACTTGCCAGACCAGTTCAACAGAACTAGTTAACATGCTGTTTCTGGACTAAAGGTCAAGCCTGCATATCAGTTCATTTTCAGAACTGGAGAATTTGTCTTTGTTGAAAATAACTTTTTTAGGTAGCTCCTCGAAGTCATCTTTTAATATGTCTCATAAATGATTTTTGCAAGACTTCATATTTTCGTTTTAAACACGTAGGAAAAATATAACATACCTGTACGCAATCTACTAATGTACATGAATCACTGTGCCACCCAGGAAATCCTCATGATTTTTCTAACTACTTTAGAGTGTGTCTGACCTAATATTATAGGTATTTTGATTCCAAGCTGTCTGGGGCAGGGACAATTATTTGCTGTGTTTCTACAGCGCTTAGCACAATGGCTTAGTAACCTGTGTGAGGCCTCTACGTCCCATCCTAGTACAGATGTTTAATTGCTATATGTCCATTCATTTGTCTGGAAGGAGGAAATTTTTCCTTAGCAATATCTCTTCCCTTTGTGGCAATACAAATATTAATCAGTTGGGAGCACATATTTTGAAGTGGTGTGACTTAAATATTTTATCACGTATCTGTATACAATTATGATTAGTGAAATGATGAGTAATTTGATATATACAAATGTTGCATTATTGTGCCCAGTGACTGACTTCCATTTTACAAGCCGAAGTGCCCTGCTAACACAATTGTAGACTGTTGTAGCTTAATATCTAGAACAACAAGGAAAATGTTGAAATTTGCTAGTTTGGTTTTTCAAGATCCCAAGAATTAAGTGACGTATCTGTGAAACAGTTGATCTGTGCTTAGGTATAGAAATAATGTGCACAGACAAGAAGCCTCTCCAGTTTCCTCAGGGTAGTGAATATTTAGTATAGTGAAACCTGTTACAAACATCCATTCAAAAGACCAGCTTAGAGGAGCTAAAAGATGAAGTGGTTCTCAAAGAAATCTTTAGGGACACTTTGTAGCAATGGTCTTATGTTAGAGTAGTTCTTGGTAGGTAGTCCTTAGTGCAGGTTTCATTGTATTAAAGTAGTAAAATTTCATCTTCGTTCTTATAAACGAGCAAATCCACAACAAAAAAAAACTACTTAAGTGCATTTCTTTTTCACTCTCCAGTGAGGCATTGTAATTTTTCCCTTAGTAAACATTTTGGAGAATTAATATTCTAGAAGTTTTCATTACAATAGAAACCCCAATCTATTATATACTATAATTATGAATGAGTCAGATTGTTTCAAAATCTATTGTACGTTTTTATTGGTGTTACAGTGAGAGTTTTACTCCAACTCTGTTACATGTAAAACAAATTTTATATATTTTTTTTACAAACTTAAAGCTCAGCAAATACAGTTGACTTTAATTTAGTTCAAAAGCAAAGTAGGCTTGTGTTATGGCCAAGAACAAGACCAGAAATCGTATCTTGGCTGTACAGTATATTTGCTTTAAAGTTAGTTGCAACCAAACAAATGCCAGCACAAGTAACTGAAAATACTAGTTTTTTTAGAGGTTGACTCACACAACATGTACTATATGGGTGCTCAGACGTCTTCACAATCCAGAGCACATCTTAGTGTAGAGTTGGTCTGAGGGAACACTTCCCCATTCATGGCCCTCTCCTCCCATTTGTCATCATGCAACATCTCTCTAACAACTACAGCAGTTTCCTGCTTGTTAGTTATTTATAACTGTTTCTTAATATAATTTAGCAGATGGCAACGAGGAGGAGATAGCCCTTTTTGATCAGCCAGCTCTCAGCATACCTTCAGTGTTCAACCGACCACAATTTGAGAACCTCTGATCTACAAAAATGTGCTTAGGAGCTCTTGAGAATTCTGTTTGCAATATCAGAGTGGTCTTCCAGCCTACTGGTTTGTGGGTCACTGATTGCATCAGAGAGAAATGAGCTTCATTTAAAATAAAAAAACAATCGTACACCCATAAATAGCACTTTGCAGATTCTGTACCTACTAGGCTATTGGGGTCCCTCCCTATGACCTTTGTGGGGTTCCTTTTGCAGCCCTAATATCCTAAATGTTTGTTGCTTTATCCCCACTCAGCTCCATTGCCCACCAATTTCTTTCAAAGCAGTAATGGATAGGTCTCCCTTTAAAACAATGCAGGATACTGTTTTAAATGACTGAAAGGTTGATCGCACACAAGTTGGGGTGCTCCTTCCTATGGAGCTGTGTGCTACTGCATAGAGTTCCCATTGTTATGCAGTGGAAAACCAAATCCAGGATGTGAACCTGGTTCTCCTGTGGCACTAAGATGTTACTTCAAGGCTGCAATGTTGTCTCTGTTAGGAATCTGAGCGTTACTTAAATCTCAACTATAAAATTGGTTATGATGCTGTCACATGGTTTTGATGCTTCTTCTTTATTCTGATGATTAGCTCTTCCACTCGTGAGTTTCTCAGTTGTTTCAACTGCATTTTTCTTTTGAGCTGCGATAGCTGTCTCTGATATCAGGTCTTGCATCATCAAGTCAGTCCCTGTTAGCTCTTTAGACTTCTTCTGCCATGTATCTGATCCAGCTGGCCATAAACTGCTAGTAACCAGAAAATCACCGTTACCCCTGGGCATCCGCTTGCCTTGTTTAGCTCTTTTGAGATACGAAATCTTATTTGCCATTACCACAGTTGACAGAAATAGAAATGTGCAAGCAAGAACAAGCACTGCTATTATAATGAAACAAATGAGTATCAGAGATTTATTCTTTTCTTCACAATTTTCAGTTTTTGTTGTAATGTGGGGCTTGGTGGTGGTCAAAGGGTCTTGAACTGCAGAAGTAAGATTAAAACCAGGGGAAGATGTTGAAGGTTCCTGACCAAATGTTGATGACTGAAAGGCGGCTGTCTGCATTTCAAAAGTAGTCACTGAAGTGTCATGCGTTGTAAGATTTGTACTGGCTTCAGTGGTACTCTGGTTTTCACTTATGTTTTGGGTAATGGTACTCAAATAGCTCTTATATTTAGCCCTGGGATGCTCAGTGTGGTTCGCTCTGATTTGCAAGCACAATGAGAAGATGGTCGCAACAGTGAAAGCAAAATGTGACTTACAGTGCCTTGTCACTGACATGTTCATATCAGGTAGTTACCTGTAAAAATATAAAAATATAGTATTGTTGTTGAAGGTTTGAATTGGAGCTCTGTTGAAATGTTAGGCCGATGCTATATCTATAGTTAGACAACTCTCTCTTTGCAGTAACTTGACTTCATGTATTTTGGGCATGTTATAAAGAGCGTAGCTCCTTAAATTCCAAAAGAGTAGGTGTTCTGTGTTTGGTCTTCAGTATTATTGAACAGATTTCTACAGAGTTAGACTTACGGGGGAAAAAAATTGAAGAAAAGTTCAGGGGGGAAGGACATTTCAAATTACTGAGTGATGTTTCATGGGCTGAGGCACATGACTTATGAGGAGAGGCTGAGGGAACTGGGCTTGTTTAGTATGCAGAAGAGAAGAGTGGGTGAGGGTGGAGGATTTGATAGCAGCCTTCAACTACCTGAAGGGGGGTTCCAAAGAGGATGGATCTAGACCAAGGGTTGGCAACCTTTCAGAAGTGGTGTGCTGAGTCTTCATTTATTCACTCTAATTTAAGGTTCCGCGTGCCAATAATACATTTTAACATTTTTAGAAGGTCTCTTTTTATAAGTCTATAATATACAACTAAACTACTGTTGTATGTAAAGTAACTAAGGTTTTTAAAATTAAGACACTGCATTTAAAATTAAATTAAAATGCAGAGCCCCCTGGACTGGTGGCCAGGACCCGGGCAGTGAGAGTGCTGCTGAAAATCAGCTTGTGTGCCGCCTTTGGCACACGTGCCATAGGTTGCCTACCCCTGATCTAGACGGTTCTCAATGGTGGCAGAAGACAGAACAAGAAGCAATGGTCTCAAGTTGTAGTGGGAGCGGTCTAGGTTGGATATTAGGAAATACTATTTCAGTAGGAGAATGGTGAAGCACTGGAATGGGTTACCAAGGGAGGTGGTGGAATCTCCTCCTTAGAGGTTTTTAAGGCCTGGCTTGACAAAGCCCCGGCTGGGATGATTTGGTTGGGATTGGTCCTATTTTGAGCAGAGGACTGGACTAGATGATCTCCTGAGTTTTCTTCTAACTCTAATCTTCTATGATTCTATGTGTGGAAATGAGTGACTACTGTCATAGCTCCTTCTCTTTAAAGCTGACAAAGTTGCACCTTTGAATCAATCGCTTCTGCTTTTAGAAATACAGGAGAAAACAATCTCAGGCAGCAGAGAATCCTGTGGCACCTTATAGACTAACAGACGTTTTGGAGCGTGAGCTTTCGTGGGTGAATACCCACTTCGTCAGACGCAGGTAGTGGAAATTTCCAGGGCGCAGGATATATATTATGCTAGAAGCAGCTAGAGATAACGAGGTTAGTTCAGTCAGGGAGGCGTGCTGAGGCCCTGTTTCTAGCAGTAGGAGGGTTGTTTTGAAACCAAGGGAGAGAGAAACTGGTTCTGTGAGTGTGTGGCAAGCCATTCACAGTCTTTTTGTTGAGTCCAGAGCTGATAGTGTCAAATTTTTGCAAAATGAACTGAAGTTCACAGTTTCTCTTGAGTCTGGTTTCACACATTAACACCACTCCTATATCAAAACCTACCTGACCGCTACGCCCTACCTTTCATTGCCTGCCAGTTCCCATCCCTGGGCACATCACCACGATATTCCAAGTGTCTACAAGCCAGCACTGGAAGGTACGACACGCACTCCTGCTCTAACCCCTCAGGCACAGAGACCAAACACCTTACAAATCCTCCACCAAGAGCATTGTTCAAACTACCAATACCCGCACGAGGAATTAGGAAACAGCATCATGCAGAGCCAGAGCGTGTACCCAGGAAGCCTGCCTACTTGCAAAGACAAAGCCCAGGAAAGAAACAAACAGGACTTCCACTGGCCATTCCTTAACAGCCCCCAGCTAAAACCCGTCCAACGCCGATCATCATGGGATCTACAACCTCCGTGACCATATGATCCCACACCTTTTCACGGAGTCTTGGTGGGTGGCAGCCCCAATCCTTGTCCCCACAGACAACCTGCCAACTGGAAAACGTTTATTCTCCACCAGCACTGCTACACCGTACCAATAGGTAACTCTAGCTCCGGAACCGAATCATATGCAACAAACCTCGGATGCCCAACTGCTGCCACATATCTAACACCAGCGCACACCATCAGCGACCTAACCAGGATCAGCATACCATCACTAGCGTTCATTCACATTCTGCACGTCCGACCGAATGTAATTATACGCCATCAGAATGCAGCAATTGCCCCTTCTGCCTATGTACATGGGCCAAACTGGACAGTCACTACGCGAAAAGGGATAAATGGACACAAATCAGATATCAGGAATGGCAATATTACAAAAAACCTGTAGGCGCGCCACTTCCACCTCACCATGGACACCACATATAGCAGACCTTATAGGTGGCTTCCTGCAGCAAAAAAACCTTCAGGACCAGGACTTCAAAGAGAAACTGCTGAGCTCAGTTCATTTGCCAAATTTGACCACTTCAGCTGGCGCGAACTCAAACAATAGGACTGTAATGGGCTTTAGCCAATTTACAGAAACCCAGGTTTCTCTCCTTTGGTTTTCACACCTCTACTGCTAAGACAGGGCCTCACCCTCCCTGACTGAACTAACCTCGTTATCTCTAGCCTTGCTTGCTAGTATTATATACCTGACCCTGGGAAATTTCCACTACCTGCGTCTGACGAAGTGGGTATTCACCACGGAAAGCTCACGCTCCAAAACGTCTGTTAGTCTATAAGGTGCCACAGGATTCTCTGCTGCTTTTACAGATCCAGACTAACACGGCTACCCCTCTGAATCTCAGGCAGTGGTTCTCAAACTTTTTTTCACAGACCACTTGAAAATTGCTGAGGGTCTCATTGGACCACTTATTGATCTTTCCAGGTGTTGTTTGTACTGTTAGCTAACCATTGTAAAGCACTTTTTGATAAAAGGCTATATTAAAAAAAAAAATAATTAACTTTTTTTGTTCTACAAATAAAAGCACACAATTCATGTATTAATATCGGTGGTGTAACCTTTCTAATGCAATGGATATTCCCTTCCCCCCCCTGCTGTGGCAGCCCCCAAGCTGGGGCTGGGAAGGAGGGGGGTCTCTTCCAGGCAGTTGCAGCCCTGGAGCTGAGGAAAGTCACCTCTTTCTCTGGCCACTACAGCCCTGCACGTCCCAAATTCTCCCCCTCCCCCCTTCTCATCCTACTGCCCCCTCCCACTTACCCCGTATTCCCACCAAGGCCACCACCCCACTTTCTATATATGTTTTTTCCAGGGTCCAGACACCTAATTAGTGGAGCCACTAAGTATTTAAACTTCTGCTTTAAAGATTATTCTGCTGAACAAAATTCTTCCACTCAAAGCATCATAAAAAAGATCTATTTACTTTCAGTCATAATCAAAAGTTGTAACATAACTACAATAGTACCTAATGCATTGAATCACAAATATATAGAAAAGTAAACTTGCTAAAGGATTTTGGCCTCTTTGTAAAAGCTGAATAGTGATGTCCTTTAGACATGCCAGGGTCCTCCAGAAAGCGGAGAAATTGAGGACTTAATATTCCTGGTATGTCTACTGTGATTTAAAAAAAAAAAAGAGAGAGAGAGAGAAGAAAAGATTGAATGGCTTTATACATCATAAAGAAGTAGTAAAAGGCACAAATGTTTTTCTCTCTGCAGTTCATATTTAAGTTAAAATTAGACTTAATTCTGAGGTAAGGACTTCCTCCTTTTCAAACTGAGGAGAAAACTAGCTTGTCATATAAGATGCAGGCGGGGTAAGATTTTTATCTCAAAATGGTTCAGATTGTTTGTAAAAGATGCCTTGTAACGTGGCAAAAAAATAGAAGGAGAAAACTGAAGTAAAACATGTAAATTACTCCCTAGTGGAATGGCATATCCTTTTTTAGATATTTTTAGCCATTTGAGATGAATCTGCCCTGTACAGTTCCATTTGTTAAATGAAAGTATCTCAAACACCTAATGTTTCCATTACACAATTGCAGCAGTGCTTCTGCATACTTCCACTGACAGTACAATGAGCCCACTGTTAATTGTAGAGTTTCTGACCAAATGTACTGTTAAAAATAAACAAACGTTGTTGACAAAATGTTAATGGTTTTATGTAAAGTAACAAAAGCAAAGGAATTGATAATTAAAGGTTATCTTTCTCTTTAATTAACCCCTTTGTGCTTAGGTATAGATAGGATCTTCTGTCAGCATATAGTAAGATCTGCAGTATATAGGCACAATGGGACTAACTAGTGACTGACACTCTTAATGCTTGCTTCAGACTCTGAAATATAAACCCCTTTAACATAGTATAACATCTGTATTTTGGTAAGTTTCCTGTATTCAAGCTAAGTTGGCTGGTTGGGAAAAGATAGTATTTCACTTCTTGATCGCAGTTGTCAGACATGGGCATTGTAGTGAATTGTGTGATGTTTTGTGAAAACATTTTTTGCTTTATAACTTTCTACAAATTCTAACAAACTCAGAAGCAAAGTGTAAGAAAGCAAATATGAACCTACCTTGCCAGAAGTGTGGTCAAAATCAGAGTTGAATTTCAAATTATTCTGTTACTTAATAACACAGTTTCTTGATATTTGTTGGGATGCAACCGACCAGCAATATAAAACAAATGGACTAGAAGATGATGATTTAAAAAAAAAAAAAAAGGTGAATCTAACTAAAATATGTAGTTGTATTTCCTCACTCAGAAAACTAAACCACAGAGATGACACATTTCCTTTCCACTGCAGCTCTACCCGTGACATGTTAGAGGGGGGAAGAAAGCACTAACTTGCCCAAATTAGCTCTCAGAATGACAGGAAGTGCAATAGAAAAAAAAATCTGTTTTTAGGGCAGAGACTCTCTACTTGCTGCACCATATATATGTTTATCTTTATACCAGATTATTTTCCCTATGTGTTATATAAAAATGATGTCTCCAGTCCAATCAATATTGTTTAACTTTTATTTCTATTGCATGTATTTTTGTGAATTCTGTCTTTGCAGACTCTCCATCTTTGCTGGAAGAGTCCAGGTGATGGTAGCACAGAGATGCTGTAGGCAGGTAGAAGTGTCACAGATTTCCACAAGCTACTGTGGAGTTTGACTATGATTTGGGTTAATGATACCTAGTAAAATTATATCTGCCATGTTAAAAATCTTCTGGATTAACTTTGGAAGGAAACTGTCCTTCTCAAGATGCAGAGCAGCTTTACTTAAAAACTAAACAGAAACTGCCTTAAATTAGCTGAAAGATTTAGTTGTTTTCAGAAAATCTAAGGCACATTTATACTATTCATTTGGCCACTCTTACGTCCAATTAGGCAGTCGGATGCCAAGCAAATGCAGTGTGAGAGTTGCAGACCCTTCAAAAGAGGGTTTGTAATGGAAGTGCCTGAAGATGCTTAATTAGGGCAGCGTCGCTATTATAAATTACCTTTTTTATGTTTCAACATGGGTGTAATTTGCAAGTGCGGAAAAGTGAATACATTGGCGTTTGATGAGGAATCCTTGCTGAGATAATGTTGCCCTTTACTTTGTAGAGAGAGAATCTAAACTGCATTATTTATGTGTAAACAAATTTTGGTGCAGTTGATGTGCCATTGCTCTACAGCATATTTTCCTCAATTGAAATGTTAAATAGAGGTCCTCTCTGTCTCTTTCTGGGGCTGCATGGCTATACATTAGCCTTGGAACTCATTCAGAAAGAAAGAGGATAACTTCAGAGTCAGCCTTCTAATTCTCTGTCCATACTAAAACTGATTCCAATACGATGGATGAGCTAAAGCTTAATGGTAATGGATGCTATTTGCCTATTGCCTACATGGTCTCTGCAGATCCAGTGCAATTGTTTTGGAATATCTGGAGTTGGTATAGGATTACATGCAAGCTAAATCTTTTTTTCCTACCGTAACCAAGAGAAATCATGAAACAATATGTGAAATGTTTTTTCTTGTTTTTCTTAGGTTCAAAACAGGTCAGATCAATGGTGATTTATTGATATACCATGTCCTTCTAACTTTGAAGCCATACTATGCTAAGCCATATGAGATTGTAGTGGACCTCACTCACGCCGGGCCCAGCAATCGTTTTAAAACAGACTTCCTTTCCAAGTGGTTTGTAGTGTTTCCAGGCTTCGCTTATGAAAATGTCTCAGCAGTTTATATTTACAACTGCAACTCTTGGGTAAGAGAATACACCAAATACCACGAGAGGCTTCTGACAGGCCTGAAAGGCAGCAAAAGACTTATTTTCATAGACTCTCCTGGGAAATTGGCAGAACACATTGAACATGACCAGCAGAAACTTCCTGCTGCTACCTTGGCTTTGGAAGAAGACTTGAAAGTATTCCACAATGCTCTCAAACTCGCCCACAAAGACACCAAAGTTTCTATTAAAGTAAGTCTCATTTAACACCCTTCCTATCGAATTGCTATGTATAATTTGGAATTATAGACCTGCATGCTATTTTACTGTCATTAAGTCTTAGGGAGAAATCACCAATATAGTTCATGCATCACACTGGTAAATATATCACTTGTTCATCGTTTAGATTTCAGCTACTCATCCTCCTCTTTAAAAAGTGGTGATAACAGATCTTGTTCATTCTTCATATTCTTAGCTACAGCTACTAAATGATACTTTTTTCTTTCCTTTCTAAGGTTGGGTCTACCGCTGTGCAGGTAACATCAGCAGATCGAACAAGAGTCCTGGGACAGACAGTGTTTCTAAACGACATTTACTATGCCTCTGAGATTGAGGAGATATGTCTAGTTGATGAGAACCAGTTCACCTTAACCATTGCCAACCAAGGCACACCACTCACCTTCATGCATCAGGAATGCGAAGCCATCGTGCAGTCCATCATTCACATACGGACTCGATGGGAATTGTCACAACCAGACTCCATCCCACAGCATACTAAAATCCGCCCTAAGGATGTCCCTGGAACACTACTGAATATAGCATTGCTTAACCTGGGAAGCTCAGACCCTAGTTTACGGTAGAGCTCTTTTAACCCTTATCTTGACCAAAATTTGTGCTAATTTATTTCTAAGGTTTCCCCATTAGTAAGTGTTTTACAGCAAACACGATTATTTTTTCACCTAAGTTCCACAGCCTTGACATTTATCTAGGAGTAACATTGATATTTCCCAAAGAAAGATCAACTACTCCCTGTTGGAAAAATGAAGCATAAATTGTGCTAGGTTAACTGTAAAAGTTTTGGAAGTCTTAACTCTTATTCTGAAAAACCTTTACTTTACTTAGCTAATCCTAAATCTCTTCACATCTTTCTCCTGGCTTTGTTTTTAAAAACATAAACTAGAATTCAGTGTTTGGGTACTAGTGACTGTTTTGCAGCTAGAAAGCAGAATAAACAGTAAGAGACATACTAGAGCTGGCTGGAAATTTTCCAACTGAACATTCTTCCAGTGGAAGAGGCAAGTTAATCTAAATCAAAACGTTCATTGGAAACATCCCAGTTCTGACAGAACCCGGGTGGGTTTCCTATGGAACCCTGCTTACCAGGCAGGTTTCTGTCACAACCCTACCTGGTTTGTTGCCAGGTTAGTCACCTGGCAGGCTGACAAGGCGCTGTGAGTCTGGGAGCTCCCTGGGCTCTCAGCAGCCCACAAGGCCTGGCTTCCAAGCTTCCCAACATCTCTGCAATATGGCTGACAGGGAGCCTAGAAGACCTAGATCTCTGGCAGCCCACCAGAAAAGCTGCCTCAAAGCCAGAGTCTCCAGGGTCCCTGGCTCCAACCTGCTAGGTGGATTACCTCAAAAGCGGGGCTTTCAGGATCTCAGCTGCTTGGAATCCCCAGCCTCCAGGCATCCGGAGTGCAGGATTTTTGGAGGGCCCTCAAACATTTCAAAAAGGTCTGTGAATTTGGAATTCCTGTTCTGTGGGAAATTCAAAAATTTCAGTTCTTCAGTTTTGGAAACAATTTTTTTTTGATATTTCAGAATTTATAGTGGGAATTCCAGTTTCTAGCAGCTCTGTATATCTGTATGTACCTATATAGACACAGTATAATATACATATACATGCCATTTAATCTTTATAGGCTCTGTTGTTCTCTGTGCAGGAATAAGGTGAAAATATTTCCCGCATTCACTTTAATGCATAGGAGAATTCTAGAGTTGTCTTCTTGCCATTACTGCGTAAAATGTACCTGTGTAAGATATAAGCACTTTAATGTTACATGTGCAATATTTAAAGAGAGATTTTCCAAGGATGAACTAGTTTTAGTCACGATCTCAAAAATACCTCAGTTCAAATGTACATGTTGATTTTATGTGGGTCTGAAAAACCATTGGGCAGGTTTTGCTTGGTAGCCTTTTGGCAGCCCTCTTCTCTTCCTTTCTCCCTCCCCCCTCCATATCATTCTAATCTGTTCCATCCAAGAGTAACTAGACATGGAGCCCTTCAGTGTTGCTCTTTCAATTCCTCAGACAGGGTTTATTGAGAGAAGGAGCTCTCTGGATGCTGGCAGTCCGTGGAAGGAAGAAATTAAGTTCAGGACCTAAACTTCTGATTCCCTTGGCATGCAGGAGCAGCAAGTTATATGGGCCTGTGATGCCCATGCTCCAGCAAATTCAGGGCATGAGGGCCCAGCTCCACCAATGTTCGGGGCTGGGTCTCTCCCCAGGCTCTACCTGCCACCCCGCACACCTCCTCCAAAGCGTCCCTGCCTGTGCCCTGGACAGCGGGCGACTGCCCTGCCGCTTGGCACTGCGCTCCCTCGCTGGCCGCTGCCAACTACAAAAGGGAGTGGCGCTGGTGGCAGGGTGAGGCAGTGGCAGAGCTGCCACCTGCAGAGGAAGGAGGGGAGGAGGCACACACATGATGGGAGCCCCCTGCCCCCCCCCCCCCCCC